>NW_025796915.1:3106803-3169072 GCF_021613505.1 Equus quagga | reverse complement strand
CACACACCACATAGACAGGTTTGGGTTCAGCACTTAAATTCAAGGGAGCAGATCCTCGTTCCTCCACTCAATAGTTTTATATTCTCAGGTAAGTTACTCACTCTCTTCGTGTCTTAATTTCCTTATTTGTAAAAATAAAGATAACAAGGCATTCACCTCACTCACTTGTGAAGATTAAAGGAGATACCATGGTAAAGAGCTTAAAACAGTGGCTGATGTGTGCAGAGACACACATGCATTCATGCCTATTTCCTAAGCCCTCTTCCACACTGCTGCTGCCACTTGGTGGTGGGCCTGGCAGATGCACAAGGCTGGAGTCCCTTCATCCCTCCGAGCCTTGGTTTTTCTCATCTGTAACGTTGGGATGATATTATCTACCTGGTGGGGCTGTTGCCAGGATCTAAAGAGGCCCAGCACAGAAAGCCCCTAGACTAGACCCTGGTTCATAGAATCCTGCTACGCTTTAGCTGTGACTGTCTGTAACTGACGAAGAACAGGCCAGAGAACAGGTGCAGGGGCCAGATACGCCAAGGCAAAGGCCTGACCCCCATCTCCTCCCAGGCTGGAGCTGGGTTCTCTAAGGACAGAGCCCGGGGCCACGGGGGTCAGAGGTGCTCCCGCTTTTAGAGCCTGGTCTGGCCAGCAGCCTGGCATGGGGCTGGGAGCAGGGCTGGCCGGGTGGCCGTGGGTGGAAGGAAAAGAGGAAAACCAGCTCAGTGGAAATTACCCTGCGGTTCGCTCAGGCGCCCACGACACTGTATTTATAGAGAGCTCCCTGCAGCTCTTAATTCCGCGCAGTGGAGTTAACCCTTTCCAGACCGCTGTACGAGCCTGGTGCCGGGAGAGAACACAGGACTGGGTGGAACAGCCGGATCCAGCTCCGGCTCTGCCGCCAGCAGCCTGGAGGGTGGGGTGGTCAGCGACCAGTCACCTGTCCCGCTCGCAGAAAATAAACTTCGGGTCTTGGGAGTGTGGGAACGGGGTGGGGGATGGGTAGAGATTAGACCAGCGCCCCCTCCGGAAGCGCCCAGGCTTCCCGACGCGGGGCCGGACCCGGGTCGGGGGCGGGCTCTAGCCCGACGCCCTGCCCAGCGGGCGGGCTCAGGCCTTTGCCCCAAACCGCCGCCGCGGGGCCAATCGGGCCTTTGGGCGCTCCCGGGCCGCCTTTCCCGGCCCGCGGCTTCCTCCAGCCCGCCCCGCCCCTCGGACTCCCGGGCCGCCCCCGGCCCGCAGTTGGGCCCGGCCTCGCGGTGGCTCGGCAGCTCCGCCGCGCCCGCGAGCCCCGGGAGTCGGCGCGGCGCGGTGAGTGCTTGCGTGGCGCGGGCGGCCTTTGTCTGCGGCCGAGCCTGGCGGGGCCGCCGGGCGGCGTGCCTGCTGCAGGGGTCTAGGGCGGGCCGTGGGGCCCCTCCT
Organism: Equus quagga; assembly: GCF_021613505.1. Classification (NCBI taxonomy): domain Eukaryota; kingdom Metazoa; phylum Chordata; class Mammalia; order Perissodactyla; family Equidae; genus Equus; species Equus quagga. The sequence continues at coordinate 3,167,662 of NW_025796915.1, read as the reverse complement.
TCGCAGGGCACCGCGTCCCAGCCGTCTCCCCAGGGCCGGGGCTGGCCTCCGCGAGCGGAGCCCGGTGAACGCCGGCTCTAGGGCCCAGAGGCTGCTGGGGGCTGCCAGAATGCAGCCCGCTCCCAACCTCGCCTCCCCGTCCCTCGGCGGAGGGGGCGCCGGGCGTTGGGGGACCTGCCCGCACCCGGGCAGCCGTGGAGGGGGCTGAGTGGGTAGTTGTGACCACAGAGGCCCTGGGTGTGCAGGGGGAAAGGAGGCAGATCTGTCGCTGTGTTGATGATTCTGGAAAGCTTAACGAAGCCGCTAGCTGGAGCTAGGAGGGAAGCAGAGTCTCCAGGACCCTGACCTGACCATCAGTTCTGAGGAGGGGGAGCTGCCGGGGAGGGGAGAATGAGTGGTTAGGTAGGGGAGGGTCCACTCTGCTTGGCCCTGAACGATGAAGCAGTGGACGACTGGAGGACTTCCACAGGCAGCAGTGGGCATGAGGGGGACAGATTCCGAGGACAGGTAGGAACAGCGGGCCTGGGGGAAGGGGTGAATAGATGTCGGGGGTGGGAAGGCAGATGGAGGCCAGGGAGCACGGGGTAGCAGGGACAGGGCGGTTTGGGCTTGGGAAGTCTCAGGGAAATGGTGGGGGGGTAGGATGGAGAGGAGATGGGGAACAGGGTGGAGGGAAGGTGGGGACTCAGAGGGGACACTCTAGAGGAGAGGGGATTGAATCTCAGTGTCCCAAGGCCCTCCATTGCTGTTTTGCTAGTGAATTGGCAGGTTTGGGGGCCTAAGGCAGTGAACTGTCAGGAAAGGGGATTTATTTCTAAGCCAAACCTGCCCTAATGAGAAATGCGTGATGGATGACTCAGATACGGGATCTATCATTCAGGGAAAACGTTAAGCAAACAGCAAAGCAAAAAAGATTGGAGGGAGAGGAAGGGTTTGTTTGGCTTAATGGAGGAAAACTATTTACCTTCAAATGGGATATGGATAATTGTAAATGAGTCTGATTTCATCATTAAGTTAAGGCCCCTGGTCTTTTTCTTATAAGCATGTCTTTAGCAGTTAGCTTCTACATTAGAAAGTAATGAAGCTGTTCTGTCTTTAACAGAGTTCTTTATTTAGTTCAGCCACCTCTAATTCCCACAGGCCTTCCAGAAATCCCTAGGAAATCTGATGCTGTGCAGCCTTCCGTGTAGTTTGGGGGCCTCCACATAGGTGGGAAGCTTTTGGAGGCTGAGGGAAATTGAAGTCTAAACTTGAAATCGCAGTCTCGACATGTCCGATGGGCTGGGCTATCTGAGTGGCAGGGAGGGTGGAGAGCTCTGGGGCATGAGCCGTGGCTCGTATTTCCAGCTCATCTGGCAATGGGAATATTTTGGGTAAGTACACTTCCCTGATATCTGGAGTTCCTGAGCTTAAGCACTAACACTTCCATTAACTGTTGAACATAGACATCTTTCTCCCTCGTATTACATACATGACTGTTTGACATCAGGACTCCTAATGTCAGTGACACTTTCCTTCATGACGTCAGGTCAGCACTGTGAGCACCCGGTTTTGCACTAAGGGGTCTATGGCAGAGGGACTCGTGAGGGAGTGAGCTTTGCACTAAGTGGTTTCGGCGATGCTACTTTTGGTCCCGTGACTAATCTCTGGAGTTCTTCTCTGTCTTTCATGACATCGCTGGTGGTTTCTCCTGCCTGCCTGCAGTGAACTTTCCAAGGTACTCCAGACTCCTGTGCTCCAAGAAATCAGACCATCCAGCGTGTGGAAGGTGAGAAGCCTGTGTTAGTGGCAGCCTGAGGAGGGGACGGGATGCTGGGATTTGGGGACTGCTTTTCTTTCCTGCCCATGGCCCTGTGCAGCTCTGTCCGGGCGCCCAATGGAAGCAGGTTGGCTGAATGTCTGAGATGCTCAGATGCCTGACAGCCAGGTTTGGTGCTTGAATCTTTGTGGCAAGGACAGTTATAGAAGTGTTTTCCCTTCTGAGGAGGCTGTGTCCTTATTCTGGGGAGGTTGACTTCTGAATCTTCCTGTGGGAATTCCTCCATCTTTAAACTGTAACCTTCTCTGGAGTCGTAAATCTTCGTTCCGTGGAGCTGGATTTGGGTTGGATACCGAGTTGGGCAATACTGTTTGGAGTCAGAGATGCGAGGTGATCATAGAGCTGGGATCCCACAGTGTCCAGAGACTCCTAGAAAGTGTTATAGAAGAAGTGTCTGGCCTGTCACTGGCTGCTTCTTGGTTGAACTTGTGGGTTTTGGGCTGTGTGAAGAAAAATTACCCAAATCCAAGCACCCTTGCAGACTATGACCACCTAGGGCCTAAGCCTGTGGCCCTGAGTCATGGGGTCAGGGGAGGAGGAAGTAGGGCAGGCAGGATGATGTCACTGCCCATGAGCTTATCCTCTGAGTGCATGGCCCTTTCTCACTGCTGTCCTTTTGCCACACCCCCGGAGCGGGAGCGACCAGGACGTCTACCAGCAAAAGAGGGAAGGCGTAGCCAGGGCCTGGGGGAGGGGACAGAGGGTGAGAACTGGTCCATGGAATCCTAGAGGAGTTTGCTTCGGTCTCATTGGCTCAGAATGGATCAAACTTCTGGGAGAGGGACACATGTGCTATTATGTAACCTGCGCCTGCCACCCCCGGTTCTGCCACCCCTGCAATGGGAGGTTTCAGACAGGAACATTGGGTTTTCTGGTTTTAGGGGTGGGGCTGTGCTGGATGCTTAATAGATACCACCTCATTTAATCTTTATAGCAGTCCTGTGAGGGAGGGTAGCCTTAGCTCCATTGTGTAGATGGGAAACCGAGGCCCAGAAAGGGTAAGTCACATGCCCAAAGACACACAGCTGGCAAATGCTGAAGCTGAGATGCTCTCTGCCTCCAGAACTGGCTCTTTCTGCCACTCTGGAGGCAGGCACAGGCTTCACCCCTCTTTTTGGAGCCTGGCAAGATGTGCTAAGCGTCCCCACAATGAGGCAGAGAGGACTCATCTGGGGAGCTGGGGAGAGGCCAGGCCTGAACACTTGTCCTTGCAGCCCAGTTGGGACCATTGCTAAGAGTTCTTACTCATCCAGAGGCCTGGTCCTCAGCACACTTGTGCCTCCAGGAGTCCTTTGTACACCCTCCAGTTCTGCCCAGTGCTCCCAGCCAGTTGCCCCCATTCTCCCTCCTTCTCCTCTGGTCCAGAGAAGGGATGCCTCCTTCACACCCTTACTGCCTTTGGGCATTTGACATTTCCGAGGCCTAGGGAGAGTATGTTGCAGGAAAACCTACTGGGAGTGGGGAATGACAAGGATATTTTGTTGGGAGCCTTGGAGCAGGGAGAGATACTACCTCTGGGAGGCAGGGCTCCCAGGCCACCCTAAAGTCAACATAGGCTCCCAGGACTTGGGAGTCCCCTGGGAGAGACACTGGAATGGGTGCTTGTAGGGGAGGCCCTGTACCAGGGGACTGTGGCAGCAGCAGGGGCAGTAAGGGCTTGAGCCCATTGCTAGATGGCTGTGTCCTGGCTTCTGGGAGGAGCAAGGAGCAGAGGAACACTAGGGATAAGCCAGACACAGAGATGGAGCTGAATTGTGCATTTGCTGCTTTGGAGCTGGGATGCTGGTGGGGTTCTACGTGGAAATGGGGTCATAGAAGGAGCAATGGTGCCAGGGACCTAGACATATAGCCTGACAGAGGAGGTCTTGTCTGGGGAGAGTGGGGTTGGGGGAGACGGAGAAGGGGGCTCTGGGCAGAGGCCCAGGAGGCCTATGCCTGTGCCCATGGCAATAATAACAAAAGTAGTAATGATTGGGTGCTAGTTGCTTTCCTAAGTCCTCCTTGTGTATCATCTTATTTTATTCTCACAGCAGCCCTGTGGGGTAGGGATTGTCATCCCCGTTTTAGAGATGTGGAATTGACTCTCAAAGAGGTTAGATCATTTATACTTGATCATGTGCCTGGCAAGGCTTCTGAGTCAGAAGTTGAACCCAGGGTTGCCTGCTCCTGAGCTTAAGCTCTTCCCTGGGGCAGGCAAGGCAGCCTGATAATTCCTTCTGACTGGGGAGGAATTCAGGCCCTAGGGGCACGTGTGAGCTGGCTCTTAGTCACCTCTGATGGCAACTGGTAACTGAGCATGGGCCCTTGGGTGGCCTGCACCCTCTTAATCTGTACAATGGGCATGGAGTTAGGCACTGGACCAGGTGAACTCCAAGAGGCCTTCATGCTCTGAGGACTCCTGGAGCCTGCTACACTCCTCAGGGCGAATTCCCGGAGAGCTAGACCGGCTGGTGCTTAGATGGAGAGTGGTCCACAGAGTTGTTCTGCTAGGATGAACCTCTTTCGGGGTAGAAACCTAAGGAATTTGGAGGCAGTGAGGTGTTCAGGCAGAACACATCTGGAGAGTAAAGTCTGGAAAGGCTTCTGGAAGGGGTGGGATTTCCAGACATATTAAGATGGGCACCTAGCAGGACTCAACAGAGATTGAGTGAATGCAGATGTGTGTGCTGGCCTGCCAGGGTTTGACCCGGGCTCCACCCCCTGATTGGGTCTTATGATCTCTCATCCCTTCCCTTCCTCTCTCTACTCTCCTCGTTCACATCCCTTCTTTTGGCCAGAGCTCTTTTGAGCTCAATGTAGCTTTCACTTTTTTCAGGGTTCTGTGCTACTGATGATATGTGTGTGTATGTGCGTGTGTTTGTACACACGTGTGTGCACCCATGTGTGTGTATAGCCTCTGGACACGCTTCCAGTTCCAAGACGGTGTCACGCTGCCTTGTCAAATGGCCGTTGAGCCCTAGTAGATGCAGACACACATTGGGGCGGCGCCCTAGCCAGAGGAGGGGCGAAAGTCAGGCCAGCTGCTACAGCAGAAGTCTCGCTTGCAGACCCACAGAGATGGCTGGGTGCTCTCTGGTTTGCCTCCTCTGGTTCTGAGGCCCCAACTTCAGTGTGATGAGGCTGCCGTGGTGGGACGGGGTGGTGCAGGAAGGCCGGGGGCTCTGCTCTATCCTGTTTTCCTCTCTTCCTTGTTCTTCCTAAAACCATGAGGGAAGCAGGCAAAGCATGCCAAGAAAACCTTGGCCCCGCTCTGCTGGGCTGGCCCTGATGACACAATGCTGTCCTGACTCACACAGAAATCGCTTTGAGAGGAGGAATTGATTTCTTCTCTTGGGTGGGATCACGGGGCTGGGGAGCAGTGCCCAGTGGACAGCCTTGAACACAAAAGGCCCAAAATGACTCAGATTATCAGGAAAAGGGAAGGTCAACAGGGAGCTGTTCTCGGAGAACTCTGGAGACCCCTTCCTCTCTCTCCAGGCCCTCACCCATTTATAGAGAACCTATACTAAGTAGGTCAGTTTAGATAATTTTGCTCAGTTGACTCCTATAAGCATCCTATGAGGATAGAGTTTATAATCCCTGTTTTACAAATGAGCAAACTGAGACTCAGAGAGGATGTTTTCCCAAAGTGGCATGACTAGGAAGTGGCAGAGTGTGGCTTTGAACCTTTATCTCCAACTCTAAAGTCATCTTCTGAAACACCAGGGCTCACTTCTTCCATGAAGCCTCTTGTGACTATACTAGCCCAGCCGGTGATGGTGGCCAGGACCTTCCTTTGAGGGTTGGGGAGATGAAGACCCAGAGAGACAATGGGTTTGTTCCAGGGAGCCTACCAAGTGAGAGATGGAGCCTGGTCTAAAATCCAGGTGAATCTTTGATGTTGCTGGTTTTCTTTTTTCTTTTGTTAATTGCAAAAGAGTTACATGTTCATTGTCAAAGTTACAGAAGTGTATCAACTAGAAAATGGAAATAGACTCTTAGCCTCATTCCCACCTCCCAGAGTTGGTTTCACTTCCAGACCCTTTCCCATATACAAACATGCATCTGTCTGTCTCTCTACCTAAACACACATGCATGCCTGCATTCATTCATTCATTCATCGAACAACGCATTGAGCACTCATCGTGTGCCAAGCTCTTGCTAGAATTAGGATACAATAGTAAACAAAGCAGACACGGTTCCTGCTCAGGGAGGTTCCAGTATGGCAGGCAGAAAATGAACTCTGCAGTGAATAACAGGAACTTTCTTAGCGTGGCTGACCCTCTGACCCAGCTTTTCTGCCAAGATGATTCTCAGGATAAAGAGGTGTCACCCATTCATCCAGGAAGAAGGAACTGTGTTTGCAAACACCCTGAGAGGTAGGGAAGAGGATCCCATGTTGTAGGAACTGGAAGAGGCCCCCTGTGGTGAGGTGAGTCTGGGAAGGTGAGCAGAGCCAGACCAGATAGGGCTCTGTAGGCCACGGAGGAGCTGGCAAGTAAAAGGAACAGTCCTGGGATTAAATATTGAAAGTGATGACGTGACACAATTTGTTTTTATAGCAGTTGTTCTGGCTGCTGTGTAGAGTATGGGTTGGAGTATAGAACTGGGTGGGGAAACGAAAGTGGGGAGACTGGTAAAGAGGCTTTTGGGGTCATCTGGTCGAGATCATGATGACTTGGCGGACCAGAGAGAGAGGCAGAGGTGGAGAGTAAAGATATATTAAAGGTCTGCAAACTTTTTCTGCAAATGGCCAGAAAGTAGGCTTTGCAGCTATTGCAACTACTTAGTTCTACTGTTGTAGTGCAAGAGCAGCCACTGACATACGTAAATGAATGAAGTGTGGCTGTGTTGCAGTGAAACTTAATATTTATGGATGCCGAAATTTGAATTTCATATAATTTCCATGTGTCATGAAATGTTCCTTTTATTTTGTTTTTTCCCAACCATTTAAAAAGGTAAAACCTTTCTTAACTGCTGAGCTGAACAAAAACAGACAGTGGGCTGGATTGGTGCTGAGGCTGCAGTTTGCAGACCCCTGAGATTATTTTGGGGTTCAGAATGGCTGTTCTTGGTGATGGATTGCAGAGATGAGAGAAACTCAGGTTTCTGGCTTGAGCAGAGGGTGGAGAGCAGTGCCTTTATCAAGCATGAAGGGCTGGGGAGGAAAGGGTTTGGGGGAGAAATCAAGAGTCTGAAGAGGGACATGTTAAGAGGGAGATTCCTATGAGTCATTAGAGGTGTTTAGGAGACAGTTGAGTTTAAGATTGGAGCTCAGACGAGAGGTGTGGACTGGAGAAGTACATTCGGGAGTTGCCGAATGGGAGTGGATAAAATCATCTAGGAAAAAAATATAGTAGAGAGTTGAGGGGAGAGCCTTGAAGCAAGACTCAGGAGGTTCAGTGCTGGAGAAGGAAGGGCCTGCAATGAAATATAGATGTTAGACGGAGAGAGGGGGGGATGCTAAACTGGGACCATAGGACTTGACATTTTGTTAATACAGAAGTGAGGTCATACAACTTGTGCAATATACTTTATTCACTCAACAATGTGTCATGGACTTATTTCCATATTAGTTCCTGTTCTTTTGAAAAGGTGTATGCTATTCCATGATGGAGATGTGCCATGGTTAATGTACCCATTCCCTGTAGTTTTCCTTTCTTTTTTTTTTTTGAGGAAGATTAGCACTGAGGTAACTGCTGCCAATCCTCGTCTTTTTGCTGAGGAAGACTGGCCCTGAGCTAACATCCGTGCCCATCTTCCTTTACTTTATATGTGGGACGCCTACCACAGCATGGCTTGCCAAGCCGTGCCATGTCCACACCTGGGATCCGAACCAGTGAACCCCAGGCTGCCAAAGCAGAATGTGTGCATTTAACCGCTGCACCACGGGGCCAGCCCCGTGTAGTTTTCCATTTCTGCTGCTACCCGAGTGTCTTTGAGCAGTGGTGCTAGTGTTTCTGTAAACCAGTTTCTACAAACTACAGCCCATGGGCCGAATCTTCTGCTGTTTGTTCTTGTATAACCCACAAGCTAAGAATGGTTTTTACATTTCTAATGGTTGAAAGAAGTCATGTGATTCCTGACAATCATACACGGTTCAAATCTGAGTGTCTGTAAATCAATTCTATTGGACCACAGCTGCGCTCATTCAGTTGTGCGTTGTCTGTGACTGCTTTCCTGCTACAGTAGCCGGGTTGAATAGTTGCGACAGATATCTGATGGCCTGGAAAGCCTAAAATATTTACGACTTGGACCTTTGCAGAAGAAATTTGCTGACCCCTGCCTGACTCGATTCTACATCTAGGAGTAGCAGTAGGTCCACACACAAGTGGAGTGGGGTGTCGTGAGCAGCGCCAGGAGAAAAAAATTCTTGGATGCCCAACATTACACCATCAACTCTTTTCTATTGAGTAAACCATTGCCCTTTTAAAATATGTTCCTGTAAAATTCAAACCTTCTCAGCAAGGTTAACATTACATATTGATCAATTAATCAAATGTCCAGCCTAGTGATATATAGCAATAATGTTACTCGTCTACTTAAAAGTCTTTCTCCCTCACCACTTACAAACAAAATCAAAGGAAAACTTCCTGCTCTAGCCCCTGCCTACCTTTTAGCTTCTCCTCCTCCTGTGATCACCATCTTGCACCTCATGTCAACCCCTACTGAACTGCTTGCAATTCTTCCAGTCTCCATGTTGCTTCCGACCTCAGTGCCTTTGCACAGGTTTCTCCCTCTGGCTGGATGGCCTTTCCCAGCCAGACCACATGGGGAGCTTCAGGTCAATTTTCAGGGTTCACCTTTGGAATGACCTTGTGTCTGCAATGCCTCCAAGTAGCCCTCCCTGTATCTTAAATAGGACACCACACTGGACTGCAGTGATTCAAGGGTGTGTCCACCTTCCCTATTGAAGTGCAGGCTCCTTGAGGACAGTCATCTCTATGCCCCCAGTGCCTGCCTACAGGCACCTGGTGAATAGTTAATGAATTACTGAGTACATGAATGAAGGCATATTCAAGGATTCCTTCAGTTGTAGGTAATAGAAATGTAGCTCAAACAAGCTTAAGAAAAAAACCTTGGCTCAAGTGTCTGGGCAGTCTAGGTGTGCAACTTGCTCTGGGTATAGGGGTTTAGATGATGTTTTCAGGGCTCTGTCTCCCTCCAGCTTTCATCTCTGCCTCTGTTTATTTGTTTGGGTCAGTTCTTTAGGTGGTTGGTAACTGACAGATTCACCGCTAACAGGCCCAGACCAAGTCCTTCTTAGGAACCTGAGCAAGAGTCTTTTCTGATAGCTCCAGCAGAAAAGCTCTGGGATGTCTCTGATTGGGTGTGGCCTGGCTCACAGGCCCATTCCTAAGCCAATCACTGAGTAAGGGCGGGGCAGGGCTTCTCCAGTCAGTCTGGTCTGGTCATGGAGGAGACCTGAGGCTGGGGGTCAGCCCCTCCAGCACCTGGGGGCTTGGTTCCCTGCAGGCTAGTGGAGCCCTCTCATCAGAAGGAGCCAATCTAGAACAAGAGAGGGGCACTCTAGAATAAGGACATGGAGCAAAATAACCAAGAGTTCCAAGACTGGCTACTGGAGGCAGAGATAGTCTGCTCAGCATCTGCTTGCTTCTTTGTCAAGGAAAGAAGGAGCAGAAGCTGTTAAGAAGGAACTGAAGTTCAGGCCAGGTGGAGAGGTGATAATCTGTTTTAAACAGATTTGTCTTCAGACCCCTGGGCTTGCCTGTCCCAGTGCTGAGTGAACTTGGAGTTAAGATCTCTGAGGAGCTATCAGGGATATTTCAGGACCACTGTGGGTAGTCAGCAGGGGTGGGGTGGAGATATGGGTCCCAGCATTCCACAGTTTTCTCACTGTGTCCAGAATCTATCCAGGTCCTTAACTGACCCCTCACTGCCTCCTTTGCCTCATCTCCTGACAGCCTCTCCCCGGAGCCCGTCTTCCCAGAGGATGCTGTGAGTGTCCACTCCCTCGTGACTTTGCTTATGCTGTGCTTCTGCCAGACAGCTGAAATGTCTCCTCCTGTCTGAGGTCCTTGCTAAGCCTCCCCACTCTTCCAGTGAGTTACTTGACCCTCCGTTCCCATAATACCTGGTATAAACCTGCATCCTGTGTGTTGCATGAATGGATAAATGAATGCTGGAAGACTTGAGATGGGCAAATAACCAGTTTTATGGGCAAGAAGGTAGATTGTAGGAACGACAGATTGGCGATCATGTCCTTAATCCCAGACAAAGTCCTGGAACCAATTATTCATTGAGCACTTGAAGAAGAGTCCATCTTCTTCAAATGAACCTTTTTTTCTGGTTCTTCTCCATTAGAATGGCCCCCTGCCAGAAGCAGTGATGTGTCTCCTGACAACTTTGGGGATGAGATAGATAGATAGGCAGCTCAGTGGCAGTACAAGCAGGAAGCATCCTTGCCACAAAGCCTTGAATAGTGGATGGACGTTGATCCAGGGGGCAGACCCTAAAGCTGTGTGGTTTCCTATTCCTGTCCTCTCCGTGAGGACCTGATGACACAAGAAAGAAAGCAGGGAGAGGAGAGCAGCCTTTCGAGATGACATTCATTCATTCTGTTTTTCATCCACCAAAAAATTTTTGGGCACCTTCTATGCACCGGGAACTGTCAAAACAGTACTTCAGAAGATCATGGCCTGGTTACACAACACTGTGACTGTAGTTAATACCACTGAATTGTACACTTAAAAATAGTTAAAATGGTAAACTTCATGTTATGTGTATTTTGCCACAATTAAAAAGAAAAGATCATGGCAGTTGGAGGGATGGACTCAGCTTAACTGGATGAAATGTAATAGTAACAAATGAGACATCCTGTAATGCTTCACCCCTTCCCCAAATCCATCAGAAGAGGATGGCAGAGATGTGGATCAGCAGCAACGTGAGCAAACAACTTCTGGTCGTTGGCCACAAATTTGATAGTCTTTGGGTTCTTTTGGTGAACAATATGACATGGCTGCCCAGTGTGACCTCGTCACGGGAGAGGACAATCTGATCCTCGTAGGGCTGTTATAAGGGAGGGGGCAGACTTATTCTGTGTGGTCCAAAGGGTCAAATGAGGACTGATGTGGGCTGTACAGGAGATAGATTTTGGCTCAATGTAAGGTCCACCAATGAGAGCTGCCCCAAAACCAGTGGACTGGCTTGTGAGGTAGCGGGTGCCCATTAATGCAGGGGGCAAGCAGAGGTTGTGGATGTGCCCAGAGACGGGTTCCCTGTTCTGGTACCTGACCATTAACTTCTGCAGTTTCTCCAGAATTTCTTGCAGGGCCTTTTCTCGTCTATGATCTCCCTCGGGGATCCCAACCTTGGCTTCCGTTACCTGCAGTGAATGGCTCCCCTGTCCCTCTCTGTGTGTGCAGGAGTCCGTTGGACATTTGACATGGATGATCCATAACTCAAGCCCAAGAGGAACTGTTCTTCCCCCTGAATGTGCTTGATATCCAGGCCTCTATATCTCATTATGTGCCCAAGCCTTCTGTCCATCCTTGACTCTTTCAGCCCCTCCCTCTTATACAAACAGTCTCCAAGCCCGGTCACGTCTACCCTTGAAATATCTCCTAAGTTGGCCGCAGGCATCACTGAGTGACTTGACAGTGTCATATTTTGAAACACCTATTTTATATGTGGTTTCCTTTTGCTGCTCTGAGCAGTGGCAATTTTCATGGGGTAGGGAGACGGGGCAGAGAAGGAGGGAAAGGACGAGAGGGAGGCTCCCTAAATTAGTCACTTTAGATGCTATAAGAAACACCCAAAATAACAGTGACACTAGAATAGATGCTTATTCTCACCCATGTGACAGTCTGGCTGTGTCCAGGGCTGATACTGCGCCTCCTCAGGGTCCTGCTGTCTCGCTGCTCTGCAGTCCCCAGGATGTTGCCTTTGGCAGTATGGTCCCAGATGGCTCACCATCGTCTGTGTTCCAGCCAGTGGGAAGGGGGAGGAGAAAAGAGAGGATATGCCTCCTCTCTTTAAGGGCATGACCCAGAAGTTGTACACATCAGTTCCTCTCACATCCTATTAGCCTGAAAATGGTCACAAGGCCCCACCCAGCTGCAAGGCAGGCTGGGATCTGTAGTCTTTAGCCGAGTGGCCATGTGCCTAACAATTCTATGGAAGAAGAGAAAAGGTGTAAGGGGAAGACTGGTGGTTTCTGCCACAGCTGTTTTGTACATTTTAGTGTGTCCTGCATGGCAGCTAATTGACTAGACCTTAAGGATTTGGTACATGAAGGCTTAAAGTGCTAATGAAGTTCCACTAGCATCCAGCAAAGCTCTTCTTTTATGGACGGGAACATTGAACTTAGAGAGGGGAAGTCAACTGTTAAGACTGCACAGCAAAGGGTCAGAGCTGGGACTAGAACCCCAAACTTTGGGCTCACTTTGTACCATTTCAGAGATCTGGCTGAGATGCAGACAGGCAGTGCCAGGAAGACAGGTCTCTTGGGGCTGGGGAGGGGCCACATTTCCCAGCCTGTCTACCTGGGGAGCTGCTCATTATTTTTCAGGACTCACCTTTAGGGTTATCATGGCTCTGAGGTGCCTCCAAGTAGCCCCCACTGTATCTTAAACAGGACTGCACTGAACTGCAGTGAGTCATGGGCATGGCCACCTTCCCTGTTGGAAGGCAAGCTCCTTGAGAACAGACGCATGGTTTAGTCATCTCTCTGTCCTCAATGCCTGCCAACCAGGCTCTCTGTGAATAGTTAAATGAGTTACTGAATACATGAATGAAGGTATATTCAAGGATTCCTTCAGCTGCAGGTAGAAACTTAGCTCAAACTGGCTTAAGAAAAAAAAAAGATTGGGGCCAGCCCAGTGGCACAGTGGTTAAGTTCACACGTTCCACTTCCGCAGCCCAGGATTCGCCAGTTCAGATCCTGGGTGCGGACATGGCACCACTTGGCATGCCATGGTGTGGTAGGCATCCCACATATAAAGTAGAGGAAGATGGGCACGGATGTTAGCTCAGGGCCAGTCTTCCTCAGCAAAAAGAGGGGGACTGGCAATAGTTAGCTCAGGGCTAATCTTCCTCCAAAAAAAAAAAAGAAAACAAAAGAAAAAAAAGATTGGCTCAGGTATCTTTGCTGTCTAGGTGTGCATCTTGCTTCAGGTATAGCTGGATCCAGGGGCTTAACGGCTATTTTCAGAAGCTGTGCTTCTATGCTATGCTGGTTAGCATAGGTTGACACTAGGTGTGTGGCTTGACCCTTCTTGCCCTCTTTGTGGGAAGTGTTGCCGAGGCAGGGGGTTAGGAGAATATGTGATACTGCTGGTAGTCATGGTGGAGGCAAGCAGTCTCCTTTGGGCATCCCCAGGTCTGGGGCATCTTGGCAGAGAGCTCAGTCTTAGCCCATGTTTTTTGGTTTTGGTTTTATGGGGACGTATCTTGGGTCATCTCTCAGGAGCTACCCCGCAGCTCCCCCTCGGCTGATGTTGGATGTACTTGCTGTACCCTCAGGCCGAGGGCAGCCTGGGCCCCTCATTCCTACTTCTCTGGGAAAGCCAAGGCACTCTGGTCTTTTCTGGCAGGGCTGCTCAGAGTTGCCTCATTTGGCTGGGATAGGAGAGAGAAGGGGGAAGGAGAAGGAGGAGGAAAGGTTGGCTGATGACTCACTGGGAGCGGTGGCACATGCTGACTCCAGGGCAGGTCCTGCCTGGGGCTGAGAATTCCCCTTTGTAGAAAAGGTGGGTGGAGTGGTGCGCATGCAGCTTGAGGTCCCTGCATCTCCATGGGGCTCTGTGTACTGGAGCGGTCCATCTGTCCCCATGGGCCGTGGTGGGCTCTCTGTTCCCAGGACATCCTCCCATTCCCTGAATGGCACCTATCTCCCAGCTGTTTCTCCCTTCTGCCCTCAGCTCCCCAGGCCCAGCTGTTGGGGTGGAGCCTCTTGGTGCTGTGGAATTCTCAGATCTCCTTCGCTCTGGGCTGTCAGGCTGCTTCTCCCCAGGGTAAACCATGAGGGTGGGAAGTGTCCTGGGTCCAGTGTCTAGGAAAGGAGTCAAAGGAGCAAGCCCAGTGCCCACCCCTGAGAGGACCCATTCCCCCTCTGGAGGAAAGGACATCTTGGCCCTTGGGGAGCCCTGATAGGTCTGATCAGGAGAGGGGTGTCCCCTCATCCCCCTACATTCATGGAGGTGGTAGGCATTCCCAAGAGATCCTGGGGAGGAAAACCCTACTGTGAAAAATTAGCTTGGTGTATGGAGGAGACAGTCATAAGAAAGGTCTTGAGTTCTAGGCTAAGCATGTTGGTTTACTTGACAGTAAATGGGGAGTCATGGGACGTCCTTGAGCAGGAGGAAGGATGGGAGTAGATTCCTGTCTTAGGTCCTAGGAGGAGACACCGTAGAGAATGGGGTTGCTGGGGACAGAGTGGAGATAGCAGGGCCAGGGAGCAGGGTTGCAGGAGGGTCAGAGGAGTGCTGGCCGCATAGGTCAGGGTGGGAGGTGGCGGGCAGGCATGAGCTGTAGTGCGAAGGGTGCAGGAGGCAGCCCAGGAAGAACAGACAGCCTTGATTTGTCTAGAGGTGGAAAGAAGAGAGACTTGGAGTCTGGGAGCTTCTTAATCCTTGGTCCCTGGTATTTTCTTGGGGGGAGAGGCAAGCACAGCAGACAGGCCACTGCCTGCTAGCTTTTCCTGTGGGCTGTGGCAGCCCTTGAAGGCAGGATGTGGTGCCCGCCAAGGGTGCCTTTATGAATGGAGAGGGAAGGCTGCTGACTCAGCAGGTGGCGAGGCTTTAGGCTGCTGGGTTTTGGACCGGAAGTGTCTGGGAAGGAAGCGGCTGCTCAGGGCTTCCCCGCTGCAGACAGCTGGGAGAGGGGGGCTGGACAGGATGCACCAGGTCTGGCTGAGGGACTCCCTCAGCTCTGCTGCTGGGAGTGTGGGGGTGGGGTGCTTGATGGGGATTGGAAGGGTTGAGGCTGGGTGCCTGTGACTGGAATTGATGCTCAGGGCTGTTGATGAGGTTTGCTCCGAAGAAGGGCAGAAAGGTGGGGCAGGAGGCTGGGGACTGGAACCTCTCTCAGCATTCCTAACTGTCAAATCACATCACATCCACAAAGTCACCTCAGTTATCTGGGCTTTAATTTTTTTCTCCTGTAAAATGGGACCAAGTTGATCGGCCTCCCTCCCGGGTGGTTCTGAGAATGTAAAATGGTTGATATTCTTGTCAATCAGTGTTGGATAGCATAGACTGACGCTGGTTACGTGGCTTGATCAGGACGTGGTGTGAACAATCAGGCAGTGGCTGTGGGACACAGGGAAAACGTGGTGCAGCCTGCCCAAGTCAGACACCTTGGGGGCCAGCCGGGCCTGGGCCTCCGGGCTCAAGTCTGACCTATGGCCACAGACAAACTTCTCATTCAGTCCTGACTCCAGCCTTGGGGGTCAGCCCCAGTCCTGGCTTCTTCCATTTCTGATCCGTCTTGGTCACTCAATATACATGTGTTAAACTAGCAAATGTCCTCTCTCCTGAGCCCCACACTCATACACCCAGCTGCCTTCTAGAACTCTTCCCTGGAAATTTCTACACCAACACTGCTAATGTCACACGCCCCTACACCGAGCCCTTCCATGGTCTCTGTCTCAGTGAGTGCCCCACTGAGTCACTGAGCTCAAAATCATGGACCCTTGACTGCTCCCTTTCTCCCCACGTCCTCAAGTGCTGTCACTTTCACCCAAACCTTCTTCATCTCTTCTGTCCAGTTCTTCTCATTTATCTTGCAGATGCTGTCAGAGTAATCTTTATGAAGCACAGCTCTGACCATATCCTTTTCCCTATTCCAGATCCTTCAGTGCCTCCCAGCTGCCTTCAGGGTAAAGTTCAGACCTCTTAGCCTCTCTCAAAGTCTGCCTCCAGCCTCAGCTCCTCCTCTCTGCTACCTGCTGCTGTCTCCAGCAAAACTGATCTGTGCACGTCCTTGCCCAGCAGGCCAGCTTTGCCTTGACTTGCTGCCTCAGCCGCCTCTTTAGTTCTGAAAGGGTGGTTCCCAGCTGCCCACCTCCCCTTGTCCTGTCTCCCCAGTGCCTCAATCCTCAGGATCTCTCAAAAACTCCCTCAGCAGGGAGCCTTGTGGGGTGTTGGAGGGAGAACCTCCCTGGGGGCAGTTGCAGCCTTCCCCAGCTGGTCCAGGGGAGCGGGGGAGAGAGGGCCTGGGGTGGACCTTTTGAGACAAAGGCCTCACTTCCTCTTCCTCACAGGCAGGGGCAGCCTTCCACCACGGAGAGCCAGCTGTCAGCTGCCTCACGGGAAGATGCTGTGTCGACGGGGCAGCCCCAGCACGAGTGTGCCTGTGGCCACCGCCCTGGGAGTGCTGTGGTTCTGCCTCACAGGTGAGGGGAGCAGTTTGGGGACTGGAGGTGAGAGCGAGGTGCCCTCTCCCACCAGGGCTCCTGCCAAGCCTGTCTGTCTAGCAAGGATGGTGAGGGTTTTGACAAACCTCTCCCATTCTCCCCTGTGCCCTGTCCACACTCATTTCTACCTCAGGATCCAATAGGCAACTCACTTTACATTTCTCAGCCGCCATCTGCTCTTCTGGGAAATAGTAACATGAGCACTGATGTGGTATTGCTGTCTCAAACACATTGTGTGTGTGCTCCCTCCCCAGGGCCTTTGCACACACAGTTCCCTCTGTCTGGAACTTTCTGCCCCCAGATGTCTGTCCCTTATTTCATTCAGGTCTTTGCTTAAATGTCACCTCCTCAGCAAGTCTCCCTGGCTACGTTGTGTAAAACAGCACACCATGCATCATCCCTTCCTATCCTGGGCTCACTTCATGCTTCTCCCCAGCAGTTATCTCCACCTGCCGGATTTTATGTTTACTTGCTCACTGCCTGCTTTGCTGAAAGAGCAGAGTCTGTCTATCCCCAGTGCCAGGATCGGAGCCGGCCACATAGACGGTGCTCCATAACCGTGTTGAATAAATGACATGAATCTGTCCACACAGTGCTTGGCACAGAGTTAGCATTCAATAATGGCAGCTGCTTTAATAACAATGTCCTCATCATACTTCAAACCCTAATCAGTGCCTCTGCTCTGATGGAGATGCCTTCCTCCTCCAGGCCGGAAGACAAAGCGAGTATCTGGTGCCATCTGGTGTCTCAAAAAGGAAGCACCTCTACCCACGCTGCTCTGATTTCTCTAGAGAGAGGGTTTGCCTGGGTGACAACTCATCCTCCAAATGCCCCTTACAAAGGGCTCCCTGGTCCACTTGGTCTCCAGAGCGAGAGCTGGCCTGGGGCACCTGGGGTTGTAACAAGAGATCCAGGGCCAGCTTAAGACCTTTGGAGATCTCCATGCACTGCAAAGATTATGATATGCCCTCCTTGTGTGTAATTCACAATAGAAACACTAACCATAAATTATTTTTCTAAATGCAAGAAGCCTTTAATGGGTGCTGTATTCAGTTATCTTTGTGTCGAGATTGTTTGATCTTCACACTTTTGGAGTGTGCCTGCTTTGCTGGTGCCCAAAGCACACGCTTCACCTAACCATTACCTAAGAATAGAAGAGCGGCTGCTGGGGACCCCTGCCTGACTTTCCAGGGCTCTGAAAGAAGAGCCGGAAGGAGACATAGGTGCCTGGGCGGGGAGCCTGCAGGGTAAGTCCACAGGACTGAAGGCAGAGGAGGAGCAGGGGACCCTGCCCCGGGGGCTTTCCTCTGGCTGTGCCCCTGGCCTTGGCCCTGGGGATGGAGTTGATCTCAGGCTGCTGGGATCCATGCTCCTGTGTTCCCTTCACCTCAAATCCATCAGCAAGCTCTGTTGATTCTCTCTCCTAAACAAAGCTTGAATCTGTCCCATTCCCTCCATCACCACTGCCACCCTCTGAAACTAAGCCATTGTCACTTCCCAGAGACCACTGAAATAGCCTCCTAGTCCATTCTCCAGAGAAGCTGAGGGAGTTTAAGCATTGTTACCCTGATTATGCCTGATTAACCCCCCAGTGACTTCCCACTGTATGTAGAAAAACCTCAGTTCCTTCCTGGTCTTGCAAACCCCTCCCAGCCAGGTGCTGGGCCACACTGGACAGCTTCCTGATACTTCCACAGAGCAAGCTGACCCTGCCTCAGGGCCTCCCCACCTGCTGTTCCCTCTACCTGGGACTCTCAAACTGGTTTTTCATATGTTGGGCTCTTTTTCTTTCCCCTTAAATCTCAGCTGAAGATCTCTTTAGAGAGAATGTGCCTCACTACCGTATTTAAAGGTATGGGTGTTCTTTCATTCTTGTATAAAAACGAATCATGTTTATTTAGCAAAAGAAAAGAGAAAAAGCACTTGTGATCTTTCTCATCCAGAGGAAGCCAGTATTAACATTTTGGTTTATATTTTCCTAGGCTCCCCTTTCCCGTTTATAAAGATAATACATAGTTATGGGGAAATGCAACCAGCACAGACAGGTGTACAGTACCTGCCAGATTTTTGAAAAGCTATCACCTTACTTTCTATCTATTGTTTTCTTCCTTCTTACCCCAATCACATGCTAATGAGACTGTGTGTGCTATTTTGTCCCTCTCTCCCATTAAAATGCAAGCTCTGTTGGGGGTGTGACCTTGGTCTTGTTTTCTGTTGCATTCCTAACTCTTACTCTTGGCAAGTAGTAGGTGCTTACTGTACTCATGTTAACTGAATGAGGACCACAGGTAGTAAACTTATTTTGGGTCTCAGGCCTTAAAGGAAGTGTGGACAGGGCCTGGAGTTAACCCCAGGTGTCCCCGCCCCTCCTCACCACCCTACCCCACCGCCCCCAGGCGCCGCCGTGGAGGTCCAGGTCCCCGAAGACCCTGTGGTGGCCCTTGTAGGCACCGATGCCACCCTGCGCTGCTCCTTCTCGCCCGAGCCCGGCTTCAGCCTGGCGCAGCTCAACCTCATCTGGCAGCTGACGGACACCAAACAGCTGGTGCACAGCTTTGCCGAGGGCCGCGACCAGGGCAGCGGCTATGCCAACCGCACTGCGCTCTTCCCGGACCTGCTGGCTCAGGGCAATGCGTCCCTGAGGCTGCAGCGCGTGCGCGTGGCCGACGAGGGCAGCTTCACCTGCTTCGTGAGCATCCGGGACTTTGGCAGCGCCGCGGTCAGCCTGCAGGTGGCAGGTGAGCGCTGGGAGGGGGGCGCCCTCCGCTCCGTAAGCCCCTTGCACTTCCCGATGCCCCTGAACTCCTGTCCCAGTGCTGACCCCTGTACTCACAGCCCCAGATGCTCTTTTCCTCCTCTGCGTCCCCTGCCCTTGCCTTACCTTGACCTCTGCCCTCTTCCCCCCTCCAGCGCCCTACTCAAAGCCCAGCATGACCCTGGAGCCCAACAAGGACCTGCGGCCCGGGGATACGGTGACCATCACGTGCTCCAGCTACCGGGGCTACCCTGAGGCTGAGGTGTTCTGGCAGGACGGGCAGGGTGCGCCCTTGACCGGCAACGTGACCACGTCGCAGATGGCCAACGAGCAGGGCTTGTTCGACGTGCGCAGCGTCCTAAGGGTGGTGCTGGGCGCCAACGGCACCTACAGCTGCCTGGTGCGCAACCCTGTGCTGCAGCAGGACGCCCAGGGCTCCGTCACCATCACGGGTAGGCGCAGCAAACCGCTGGGGAGGGTGGAGGGAGTCCACGCCTTTTTTCTAGTCCTGGAAGCTGGAATTTAGGGAGGTTTGCATGGTCATGATTTTTCATACATTTCAGGTCTCTCAAACTGCCCCCCAAGAAGTCCTTAAGGGACTTGCTTTAACGAGCTGTAAGAGTCATTTGTAATATTTGCCCTATAGGTGCTGCTTTTTTTTAAAGATTGGCACCTGAGCTAACATCTGTTGCCAATCTTCTTCTCCCCAAAGCCCCCCAGTACAGAGTTGTACATTCTAGTTGTAGGTCCTTCTAGTTGTGGCATGTGGGACGCCGCCTCAGCGTGGCCTGACGAGCGGTGCCATGTGGGCGCCCAGGCTCCGAACCAGCCAGACCCTGGGCCCCCGAAGCAGAGCGTGCGAACTCAACCGCTCGGCCACGGGTCGGCCGCTGAACAGGTGCTTCTTATCCAGGGATCTGAGTACTTGCCTGGAATCCACAGGTCCACACATGGGAGTGCGTTTCTACGGGAACTTCTCAGATAATGAGAAGGTGTTGCTGCATCCATGGGCACCGTCTGATCCTGAGGCCCTGAGAGGCAGCTGGGTCTCTCCGGGTTGTCAGTGCCGCTCACCGCATCAGTGTCAGCTCTTCCAGAGTTCAGCTCAAGCCAGGCAGCAGTTGGAATGACCAGGGTTCTCTCTGCTGCCCCCATGTGGTCAAACACTAGATTGGCGCTGCCCATTTGGCAATGCCCTCAATCTCTGGTTTTAGGGTGGATCCTAGTCCAGACGCCCTTCCTTTCCTTTAGTGCCCACCTCAGTGGGCGCCTCAGTGGGCCCCTCAGTGGGTGCCTAGAGGTGTGAAGAGGACTCAGGCCAAGGGAGGCAGTCTCCATCCGTGTTTGGACCTCAGTGTGGCTCCTCAGTCCCTCCCCATGAAGCAACTGAGCTTTCCCAGAGGCCTCCTCACATTCTCTGCGGTTGAGACAGCAGGTTCTGTCTGCTTCTCCTATTTTCTCTTCCCATGACTCCGACCTCCCAGCCCACCCAAGTCCTGACTCCCGCTGGGCCCTTGTTTCTGTATAAGCCTCTGACTTATTCCTGACTTGCTTCTCCCCCTGAGCGTCCTGGACCTTACATGGCTTTCGCTTCCACAAGCTCGGAGCAGTGCCCATCACGCCTGTCTTGTAGGAGTCCAGGCTCCTTCCTCCTTCTAAGTGTTTCCTTCTGGCAAGACTGTCCCCTCTGCTCACCCCCTCTCTGGGACTGACTCCACCCTCTTCCTGGAGACCCCTCTAGGTCTGTGCTCTCTGTGAGGGAGTCACTGCCCTGGGTTCTTGGATGCCCTGAGGGGTCTCCTAGACCTTTTAGAGAACAGCATATGGTCTGGTGTGTCCACAGGAGAGAATAAGAAAGATCAGATAGAGTGAGATTGACAGTGAAGGGGGCAGTGGTCAGAGTGGGCTGGAGTGGTCAGGAGAAGTCTCCGGGGACAGGAGGGAGCTGCGAGGACGTGGAAGGACGGGTAGACTCTGTGATAGTTTGCACATTGGGCTGAACTGGACATTTGCCACACTGGGCAGAAAGGGCTATTAGTCCAAATGTGATTGCAGGGGAACGTTTATCCCACCGAAGAGGCACATCCTTATTTAAATTTTAGGAACTAACATTTAAGGTGCCTTCACTTCACAGATGAGGAAAGTGCAGCCCAGATTGAAGAGAGAACTTTCCCGAGGCCGCAGACTAGTACAGTGGCTCTGAGTCCTGGGGGGTCAGGCACCTCTCTGAAAATTGGATCAATAAGAAATGCAGTCATTTGTCTTTACATTTTGAGGGTTTGTGGCCCCTCTAAACTCATCCGTGCGAGTCTGTGGGCCTTGGCCCCAGCGACCTGCAGTGAGCAGATGAACCAGGATCAGAATCCAACTTGAGGCCTCTCAGCCTAATTTTCTTTCTGCCCCCCTCAACCCCCCCTCCCTCCTGTTTCTGTCAGAGCAGGTCTGGCCTAGTTTGGAGCCCTTGGCCTGTATTTCCCTTTGGGCAGCTCTGTGCCTTGTAAAACATGCTGGGATTCAGACCATCAGTCCTCCAGCCTGGTGTCTCCTGCACCTGCTGGAGGTTAGTTGCGTGTGCTGTGTGTGAAGGGGGCTTTAATGGAGCAGGCACTGGCCATGGGGCCTGAAGATGCAGGTCTGAGCCCTGCTCTGTCCTTTACCGGCTTCACAAGGGCCAGCCTGACCTGTTTTCCAGGCGCCAACACCAGCCCAGGGATGAACATAGAAAGAACCCACCCCCCGGCCGCCCCAGTATTTCTGTGGCTCTGCTCCCTGCTCCACCGCCAGAGCCCGTGCTGGGACTCCCAGCCTGTCCTTCGTGAACTGACCCTCCTGGCCACTCACGTCAGGTGCTCTCCTGCACCTGCTCGTGCTGTTGATGGTCCCTTTGCTTCTAATGTCCAGAGCAGCAGCTTTGCCACCTGATGCAGGCTGAAGGTAACATCTGTGCCAATGCCTGTGTCTGTGCCAGGGCCTCCGCTGCCAAAGGGTTCGTGGCCCTGCTCCCTGCACTGACCGTGCCTTCTGCAGAACCCACCGGCCCCCCGGCTGCCGATGCCCTGGGCACCTGTGGTCGCCAGAGAGCAGAGGGAAACAGCACTGTCTTGTAGATTTTTTGACTCCAAGGCCTCTGCCCAGGACCCAGCATGGGTTGGGCCGGAGGATGGTGTGCTCAGACCCAGGTGTGGACGCCTCAGCGCCTCCCTTCTGCCCTGAGATAGCTGACAGGAGGGCCCGCACGTTTCATGGAGGCATTCCCCTGCAGGTCTTCTCCCCTGGGTAAAGCCAGGGTCCTCGCCCTGGCCTCCTCAGCGCCCACCTCATCTGTGCACAGGAGTCTGCAAATATTTTCTGTAATGGACTGGAGAGTGAATATTTTAGGGCTTAGAGGGCCACATACCATCTCTGTTGCTGCTCCTTTTCCTTCTCCTTCTGCTCCTCCTTTTCCTTTGTTTTGTAGCCCTTTACAAATGTAAAAACTGCTACTAGCTCAGGGGCTGTACAAAAACAGGCCACAGGCCACATTTGGCCTGCAGGCCATCGTTTGCTGACTCCTGATCTGTAGGATGAGGAATATCACCAGGTGGGGCTGGAGTAGTCAGGGAGGGTCTCCCAAGGAGGTGACTGTTAAGCTAGGTGGAGAGTTTGGTAGCACTTTTCAGGTAGGGGAAACTGACAGCAATGGTGTGGAAGGATCCAGTTGTCTCTGCAGAGAATGGTTAGGACCTGAGTTTGGCTAGTGCAGAGGTTCCTATAGTGGAATTGGAAAGAAAGGTGGGGGGAGGGTAAGTGGCAACCAGATTATAGAGGTCCTTGAATCATCCTGAGAAGACTGAAGCATTAGTCTCATGTCAACAGGGAGCCATAGAAGGTTCTTGAGCATGATCAAATGCAGACTCTTCACGTCTCCCAGGTTGAGGCATGTCCATGCCAGCCATGGCTGTGTCAGGGTTTGGAGAGTGTATGGATGAGCGGAGAAGGGGCTTGGGAACTTAAGTGGGCTCTCTTCTTAGTGTTGGGGCCCAGCGAGGCTGGGAGCCCCCCATTCACACCTTGGAGCCAGAGGGTGCTGTTCCCAGGGCCATGGGGGCCAGGCATGACAGTCTCTCCCCATTTTCCCCACTTCCCCTCCTAGGGCAGCCCATGACATTCCCCCCTGAGGCCCTGTGGGTGACAGTGGGGCTCTCTGTCTGTCTCGTCGCACTGCTGGTGGCCCTGGCCTTCGTCTGCTGGAGAAAGATCAAACAGAGCTGTGAGGAGGAGAATGCAGGTGAGTGAGGGGGGTGTGTACACATGCATGTGTCTTTGGGTATGTGTGTCTCCATGATATCACCATGAGTGTCGCTTTCCAGTGACAGAAAGAATGGGGCTAGATTGTGTTTGTGTGATCTTGAGGCTGAATATGTCTTGTGTGTGTGAACAAGTGTGAGCCTGCCTGTGAATGTGCAGAGAAGGCAGGATGAGCGTGGATATGAGTGTGACTGGAAGTGAGTGGTGGACCCATAAAGCTGAAGTGTGATGAGGGGATGAATGTGTCTGCAAACAAGTGTGACTGTGAGTGTGTAAGTCACATGAGGGTGTGGTGAGAGTGCGGGTTCAGAGCATAGAATGTAGTAGCACAAGTGTGAAGCTTCATGGGTTTGTGTGTCATTGTCGGGGGTGGCCTGCCTCAGAGTGGGCACAGTGAGAAGCCGCTACCATTCGCTGGGCTGGGGTCCGTATGATGGACTTTGGTGAGAGGCAGGTGGTGAGCTGACATGGGTAGGTAGGTTTCACTTTGGAAGGTGAGTAAGTTGACTCTGGTGAGAGGTGGGTGGGTGAGTGAACTCTGGTGGGTGGTACATGGGTAAACAGAGGTTTTCATGGGTAAGCATGAAAGTAGATGGTGGGAGATGGGACATCACTGGGCGTCAGGAAGGACAGTGCATGTGTGAATGGAGAAAGGACTGGTCAGTTGGCAGAGAAGTGGCTGGGTGGGCTGATGGAAGGATGAGTGATAGATGGGTGGGTGTGCATGGTGGAGGGTGGTAGTTGATGTGTTGTTGGGTGAGTGGATGGGTGAGGGAATGGGGTTGGTGGAGCAATGAGTGGTGGCTCCAGGCTGGGAGCCCTTTTATCCTGCCACGGACTCTGCTCTGCGTTGGTCTCGGGCTGCACCCCTGTGTCCGGCATTTGGACCACAGGGCAGGCCTGCTCGGCCCCATTTAACTGCCTCCTCTGCTCCCTGGTGTTGTGGGGGAGTGCGGAGACAAAAGTGGGGCTGAGAAAGCTTTTCATTCACTCTTCCAGGAGCTGACGACCAGGATGGGGAGGGAGAAGGATCCAAGACGGGTAAGTCTGAGCTTGGAGCTGCCCTACCTTACTGGCTGAGAGAAGGACACAGAGACGAGGGCAGGACTCCAGGATCTGGAGAAGCCCATTCACTTGCAGGTTTGAATGAAGTGTGTCCTGGGGACGGAGGCCTCCCAGACAGGTGAATCTGGCGTTGCCTCCATGTTAGGCCTGGAGGCCGATCGCCGGATTCTCTTCCAGGCGTGGCTCTGTTTCTCCTGCCTACCTTTACCTGTGCACCGGGGCAGGCTGCACCCTGAGGGACCCTGCACTGTGGGATCTGGTGGCTCCCTAGTGGGGAGTGAGGCCTCAGGAGACAGTGTGGCCTGGGTTAAGTTCTGGTCCAGCTCTTATAAGCTGAGTGGCCTTGAGCAAGTCACTTTGCTTCTTTGGGCCTAAGTTTCCTCGTAAGAACAGCCCACCTTCATAGGTTGTGTGGGTTAAATTAAATGAGAAAGTGTACATAAAGGGCCACCATACCTGGTGCCTATGAAGTCTCAGCACTTTGGCTTCCTGTTATTAGCAGACAGTTTAAAGCAGTCCCGTTTGGTCAGAGGCTCTATAACTTTGGTCAAAGGGCTTTGCTCCTCTGGGCTTCAGTTTCCCATTTGTCAGATGTCCTCCTGGCCTTGCCCTGATGGCGCCAGAGGGCTATTTTGAAGTTCTCGCGAGTGACTAGATAGGAAGGCATGGCGTTTTGGGGACACAAACCTGGAGCCCAGTGTGGGGTGGGTGCCAAGGCACTGGTGTCCTGTGGCCGCTGGCGGCCTCACTGCCCTCCCTTCTGGGGCTCCTAGGCTGGGAGTGGCTGGTTCCTGCGGAACCATTTGGGAAGGTGCCAGTTGACACCGGTTCCCTCCCCACCCCCACAGAAGGAAGCGCAGGAGATTGACACCTGGGGACTGCTATAAATTATGCCAATTAATTCTCTGCCTTTGGTGTCAGGTGTGGTGGGTGTGGAGGCAGCCCTGGGATCAGGCCTCATTTTTTGTGCCCAGAGGCAGATGTAGTTGGCAGAAGGGAGGGAGTAGGGGGAAGAGGGGGCTTAGAGATTGGTCAGTGTCAGTTCCGCATGATCCCGGCCCACCTGGGGCCATCTGCAGCCTCTTTTAGCTCCTTACTTCCCCCTTATCTGCAGAGCAGACTCAGTGCACGTCCTCGTCTCTAGTTCATGGGAGGGTGGGGTGGCAGTCCCCGTTGTAGAGATGCAGAAAACTGAGGCCTGGAGAGGGGAGTGGCAGGCCACAGAGTGAAGCGAGGACTTGGACAGCAGCCTCCGCCCCTTCCCTGGTGCTGGGTGGCACCCTCACCCTCCCGACTTCTCCCTCCTGCCTCGTCTCCCAGTCCCTCTAGCCCTCACTTCCTCCTCAGCTCCTGTCCCTCTGCCGAACCCCTACCCCTCCACTCTCCGCAGTCCCCTCTCACCTTGTGCTCCTTCATTTTTTGCAGCCCTGCGGCCTCTGAAACACTCTGAAAACAAAGAAGGTAAAGATATGTGGCGCTTGAGATTGTGTGTCTCTGCATCTGTGTGTAGGAGGCCGGGGAGGGTCGTTGGCAGGAGGGTGCTTATCACCCTTCACTGGTGGCCCGGGGCTCCCTGCGCAGAAGAGCAGCCTCGACTCCTCTGGTGAGGTGGCAGAGGGCAGAGTACCCAAGGCCTCAGCTGCTCTAAGAGGATGTAGGCATGGCAGAGGCTTAACCAGGACAGGGCTGTATTTCTCTCCCCTGTGACACTGTAAGCACTGGCGATCATAAGGCCACTGATGTCCGGAGCCAGGTTCTGTTTACTTGGTTTCTTCCCTCTTTGACTCCAAGTTTCCATCCCCGGGTCCAAGGTGGTGGCTTCAGCTCACATGCCCCTTCCAGAAGCAGGGGGAAAGGGGAGAGGGAGGTGCACGTTCTTCTAGGGCTTGACTAGAAATAGCTCATGGCACTCCCGTTTACATCCGTTGGTCAGAACCTAGTCACAAGACTCCGGCCTCGAGGGAGGCTAGGAAATGTGGTTTCCGGCTGGGCAGCCATGTTTCTGGTGCACAGTAGGCAGGTAGCAAATGTAAACCCTCGTTACTCCTATTACTGTCACATCGGCAGTTACATTAGGAAGAGGTTGGTTGGAGGTTAGTTTGAGATTTGTTCTTACTGAAAGTAACCAACAGCCACATCTGTGTATGTGTGTTTCTGTGGAAATAGATGTGTTTCTGCGTGTGTGTGTCTGTGTGTATTTTGAACAAAAAGTCCCATGATGCAGACTCGCATTAGACATCAGTGGCTTCCACCTAGAAAGTCAAAGTTGGTTGCTAAAGGTTATGGAAACTTAAATCTTTTTCAGGTTACCTTGGCATCCCTGTTAGGAAATAAACTTTCAGCGCATTCCTGGATGCTCGCCCTGCATTCAGCCTTCCTTGGGGAGAGGGGAAGGACATAGGCCCTGCCCTCAGGAAACTCCAGAGGCAGGAGGCCATGGGGCCCTCAGACCCCTGCGCACGACGCACGATGCAGAGCTGGGTGGCTTCCTCAGACTTTGATGAGCGGCACTAAGAGGTCTTCAGAAAGGCAGCTTCGTGCAGAATAAAGAGCCCCCTGGGTTGGGAGGGGAGACCTTGGTTCTGGCCTCTGCCTGTGACCTTCCAGGAGCAGTTTCCTCGTGTGTGGAATGCGGCGAAATCGTCACATCTCCCTTCCAAGATGGTTGTGAGGATTAGACAAGTGTAGAAGTGCTCTGTAAAGCACGTCCTTTTGAATGCTGTAGAATGTTCCACGGCGGGAGTGCAGACCTATGTTGGGGTCAGGAGGGATGGAGATAAATGACCCACCTCCTTGTTGTTCTGAACCAAACGAGGCAAGAAGGGTAGAGCAGATGGAGATCAGAATGTCAGCTTCGTTTCAGAAGAGAGCTGCTGGAGAGTGTTGCGCAGCTGTGGGCTTCCTGGTCCTGCTCCCCAGCATGGCAGCTTGGCCCCCGGTCTCTGGCCACACTGGATGAGCTCAGAGCAGTTTCCAGGACAGAACTCCTCTCCCTGGGACAGACAGAACCCAAAGAATGGGAGAGGGAGGGGCGTGGTCACACATGCCGGGGTCCTCCTCCTAGACTCCCCATTTGGGTCAGGGAGTGGAGTGAGGCCTGGGCTGTGAATCCACCAGGTGCCTCTCCACGTGGACACAAGAAGCCAGAGGGAAGGAGACTCGTCACAGCATCGCTCCTGGGGAAATGAGTGTGGGAAGGGGCAGTGGAAGGGGTTTCTTGCTAGCAGAAGTGGGCCAGGTCAGGGAAGATGGATTAGATAGACAGGTAGGGGGAGATGAGAAGGGAAAAGTGCTAGGCAGAGGGGCCAGTGGGAGGGAAGTGTGTAGGGTGGGTGGACCCACGGGGATTGAGAGGACTGGGGAGTCTCCCTCAGGTGACTTCGTGGTCTGTCTGACGTCCAGCTCCTGTGTTTGTGTCTGTCAGGGCCTCGAGGGCAGCGCTTAGCAGAGGGGGCTGCTTGTGGGACTGCTGTGGCCACTGTCACACATACTCTTCACCCTCAAGTCTGTGACCACATGCCTGGGGCTCTGGCACATTCCCGAGAGCAGAACTCCTGGCATTTAATGCTTTTTTTCCCCTTTGTTTCTTCCCATCATGAAATGCAGATGATGGACAAGAAATAGCCTGACCACGAGGATGAGGGAGCTGCTGCCCCAGCCTGGGGCTCCTCTGGCTGCCCTGGTGCCTCACTGTGAGCCCTGGGCTGGGACTTCCCTGCCCCCAGCAGATGGCTCCCCCTCTGGCGAGTCTATTCATTCTGCAAAGGAAGTGATCCATAGACCACCCTGCAGCCGTATTTCTCCAACGGACACGATTCCCAAGTCATCCTGCTGCCTTATTTCTCTGTGACATGATACATAAATCAGCCGGCTGCCTTATTTGTTATGGATACAATACACAGACCACCCCACCTCCTTGTTTCTCCAATGGATGTATTACATGGACCATCTGGCTGCCCTTTTTCTCCCAGGGACAAAATATTCAGACAGACCCTCTGCCTTATTTCTCCAAAGACGTGATACACAGTCACCCCTTGCCTTGTTTCTGCAATGGCCCTAATACACTAGCGCTCACTTCTCAGCCTTTCTCTCACCTGCCTGTCCTCCCGTCTCCTCAGACAGGGCTGCTGCAGCCCCGGCATCTTGTTGAGTCCAGAGGTGTCTCCTGCTCTGGGCCCAGTGTTGGCCTTTTGCCTCCCTCGCTTAGTGAAGACAGGGCCCTGCCCTGGGCACGCAGACACGCAGGTGCATGTGCTGGAACACGTAACAACCTCCCGGGCCCAGTTTCTTCCTTGGTGCCCTGGGCTGTGCCCTGTGAGCCCCCCACCACCCAGCCTCCCCAGGGCAAGCGTGTGCTGGTCACACTGGGTCTCTGGGCCGCTGTGTGGGCCCCCTGGGGGTCAGCTTCTGTCCCTCTGCTTTTCCTGCCTTTCCTTTCATTTGTCCATTCAAGTAATGTTCATGAGCATGCATGGTGCATCAGCCCTGTGTCCGGTGTCCCTGCGTGAGAAGACAAGCCCCTCCCTCCAGCAGCTGGACCTGCAGCTGGGAAACTCATGCGGAAACAGCGGTTCATGTGGGGCGTCCTGCCTTGCTCCCTCCTGTACTCTGTGCCCACAGCTCCCTGGATACCTCACCCCCGTGCCATCCTTAGCCCTCACCCGGAGTGGAAGGCGGGGACAGGAACCTGGAGAGAGGGATGGAGCCTCTCGCCGCCACTGAAGGATCTTATGGTTTCCACAGTGTCTTTCCAGGCGTGAGCAGCTTAGCAGGCAGCCAAGGCCCAGGAGACCTGGAGAGCTGAAGCCTAGGGGAAACCTGGTGCCTCTCCTCCTTGGCGGGAGCCTGGGGCGGGGACACAGCCACCCGTCCCTGCTGTGCTACTGTGGGGCTTGTCTCTGGCCGGCCCCCAGCCTCCGGCAGAGTAAACTTCGGATGTTCTGGTGTTTTCGCCGACATATCTCCCTTCTCCAGGAATGGAAGACGTGGGGATTTCTAATTTAAAATGTGGGGCTCTGAGGAATTTTGTTAACTGGGGGTGTATTTTGGGAAAAATAAATGCCTTCGTAGAAAGTTTTTCTCTGCAAAGTGTGTAGAAGCAGGCCGGGCATCAGGACTCGGCAGGAAGGATTCCTCCCTGGACGTTTGAGGCTGGATCTCCTTCCTCTCACTGTCCCTAAATCACTGGGTCTCTGGGGCCGTGTGGCCCCCTCCCTGGCCTCAGTTTCCCTCTTGGTAAAGTGAAGTTTGCTGTCCAGAAAGCCAGGCCCTTTGGTCACTGTGTGGGGCTCCACCTACTGGGAGCATCAACTAGTTTCTCTGTCCCGGGAGACCCAGGCGCTAAGCTTGTTTAGGGCCTCCCCCAAGGCCCCCATATTACAAATGGAGAAGCTGAGGCCGGCAAAGGCGCTCTGCGTGCTGTTCTTGGCTGACCCAGTGGAATGGGTGCTAGTTCTGAGTCAGAGGTCCAGGCCCAGGGCCTCGTTCTGCCCTAGGACCCTGAGCAGGGCATTTAGCTTCTCTGGACCTTGCTTTTATATGAAAAATGGGCCTGAGGGTTTCACCACCTTCCACCTCCAAAGACTGAGAAGAGGGGGTGAATGGGGCAGGCAAACATGCTTCCAGAGAACAGGGTCTAGGCATGTGGGTGCCTTCAGAGTGCACTGTGCTCACTGCCCCTGGGCGGCGGGGTCTCAGCACCTGGCCAGCCGGTCAGTCTGGGAGCTCCGCAGGCCTGGGGGCCGGGACAATGAACTTTTGTTCTGGTTCTGCTATTAACTTGTGGTCAAGTCCTCCATCCTCCCAACCCTCATTTCCGTATCTGTTAAGTAGGGTGATGCGTCCTCTGAAAGGGGTGTGGCATCCTTCACACACTGGAGCGTGTGTGGTAGAGTCCGCAGCCCGGGTGTGAGGCTGGCCACCTTGCTTGAAGTCCCACCACTGGGGCTCTGGGTGGGTTTTAGCATCTAAAGACTTGCACCTGGGCTCTGCCTTCGCCCCTTATCCCCGTGCCCTTGAGTGTGTTGCCCACATCACTGGGCTTTAACCCTACCCGTGAGGTGGGGACAAAAGTAGTTCTTGTTTCACAGGAGTGTGTGAGGGGTGACAGGGCAGTAGGTAAGAAGATACTGCAAACTATAAAGTACTGGGCACACAGGAAGGGTTATCTCCTTCCCTGCAGTGGGGGCCACACAGCCTTGCTCCCTAGGTGATTTTGTAGATGGAGCGAGAGCAGTGACCTAGAGCAAGCTGTCTGAACCTCCGTTTGCCCATCTGTAAAACAGGCACGGTAACTGGTGCTTTTTCTTTCTGACAGGGCTGGGGTAAGGCCCAGACACATTGCTTTCTCAAGTGCTCACGGGACGGACCCAGCAGGTGTGGGACTTGGCCGGGGACTGAGGGGTGAGGAAGGTGGCCTTTAAGTTTCCTGGTGACAAGTACCCCAGAGAGCAGTATTTTTAGCTGCCCTTCCTGGGCAAAGCTCCAACTCCTGCATTTTAATGGAGAAATAATTCTCACGGTGCCACAAGCTGTAGCCTGCCGGTGTCACACCCATCTTAAAGAGCAGACAGAGCAAGGGTTCATTTGCCTGGCCCGAGGTATGACCAGAATTCACCCCCAGGACCATTTGTAACCAGGGCCGTGGAGACCAATTAGTGGATCTGACCACTCAGAGTGGGGAGACTCGGGGTGGGGCGGGGGTTGAAAACGTACGGCTGGGTCCCTGAGTCGTCCTGCCCTTCTCTCCCTGCTCTTTCCTCTCAGAGCCCTCTGCTTCCGCTCACAGGCAGGAATGGAGCCTTCCATGGGGTCTGTTTAGGGAGGCACCGGATCTTGCTTGTCTCAGGAGGTGGTTGCTGAGTGGGATGCTGGTGCTTGGGGGCCAGTAAGTGGAGACCCTGGCAGATCCTGAGCCGGCACTGTCCAAAGATCCTGATGCAAAGCCCAAGGCTTAAACTGAGATGTGAAGCCAAAGTTTGCCCCAAGTAGTCAAAACCCAGGCCTCCGAGAGTAGGGCCCTCACAGAGAAGCCCAAGGCTGGCATGAAGGTAGGCACCGGAACGTGGGGCTGTGTGGGGAGCAGCAGATTCAAGCACTACAAATGCAAACAGTACAGAAATGTATAAAGTGGTTATCCTCACCTCCAGCCCCCACTCAGGGAAGCACTATGAAGGGTTTGCTATCCTTCCAGGCTAACTTACACATTTACAAAAATGAAATCATATATGTTGTTCTGCCACTTTTTTTGTTTTTATCATTTTCCCCAGTCAGTTCTAGAATACCGGCCTCCTCTTTCTTTACTTCTTATATTGAGGTATGACATACATCTAGTGTTTAAAAGATGCTAATCTTCAGTGTATGGCTCCATGTATTTTTGCACTTTCAGAATCCAGAAAGTTCCCTTGTGCTGTTTCCCAGTTAACAGCCCCACCCAGAGATACTATTCTGGCTGCTTTCACCATGGATTTATTTTCTTCTTGAACTTCATATAAATGGAATCCTCCAGTATACGCTATTTTGTGTCTAGCTTCTTGCAAAGACCTCTCTCATTCTTTTCAAATGGCTATCTAGTATCCACAGTGTGCTGTTTTACAATATATTTGGCCAGTTCCTGCAGTTGGATACAAATAATGCAGCCTTGTGCTTGGGTTCCTGCTATATGCAGCTCCAGAAGTGAGATCTCGAGGTCATAGGCCTGAGCATTTTAAATGATGGTAGAGTTGTCAATTGTTTGGCCTACCTTTTTAGCTAGGCCCTGTGGCAGCAAGAATGTGCGAGCAAAGAACACTTAGGGCCACTAGCGAATGGATTCTGAACAGGGCAGGAACTGCGCTGGAAATTCTCCCTGCCGCAGGGCTCTCAGGACCTCAGGGGTGGAGCCTGACTCAGCAGTGCATGGGGCCTGTGCTCATCCACCCCCCTACCCGCTCTGCACCACCTTCCCCTTCACCATCTGCCTTGTGGCCCGCTGCCTCAGTTCCCCAGGAGCTGGCTTCACGGAGCCCAGTCCTGGAGGTGAGTGTGTCTGCCTCCTGCTGGATGGGGTGGGAGCTCGAGGGCTGTGCTGAGCGCTGCATCCTCCCCCGAACACCTGACCATAATGGATGGTGGAGGTTCACCAGCGCCTCTCGGATGCAGGTGCCTCAGGACAAGTTAAATCTCCTGCACTTGTGTCTGAGGGTGTTCATAACCCGCTCTTTGGCTCCACCAACTCCAGGTAATTATGGTGACACTATCACCACTAATGAGGTGGTGCTTGTTAGACCCAGGAAACCCTGGATCTCGTGGGCAGATACATTCTAGCGCTCAGACAGAGTCTGTGACCTTTGCCCTCAGCCTTTCGCCAGCATCTGAGCAGCAAAATAGCTCCCTCCCCTCAACCTCGCTCAGCCGATGTGATTTCTCCACCTCCACTGTCCTCCTCTGGACGCGTTTCATCCTTGTCACTTTCAAATTGAGGCCCTGGTGTGGATCATGTTTCAGCTCATAATAGAACAGCCTCTCATCTCCTTGATCCTGAGCGCTATGTTCCTCCTGATCCCATTTGTCCGGTGGTTCTTAGCCCTGGCTGCACATTAGAATCACTTAAGAGATTTCTAATAATACTGGTGCCTGGCTTCCATCCCTAGAAGTTCGGGTGCGGTTGGTGGAGATCATTGCTACATATTTCATGTGTATACCCCCGGGGTTCTGGCTTGGCTTACAAGTTATGCAAAATAGGATTCAGAGGGAGAACCCTGAGCAGAAACCTTTGAGACCAGGCACCTGAGACAAGTCAGCTGTCTGAATGACCATGAATCAGACCAAGAGGTGTTTGTTTTCTCACTAAAGGAAGCACAGAAAATACAGATGCAGGAAGGCTGAGGGAAGGGATCATGTTTAGTGCTGAGAAGAGGGGGCCCTGTTCCCTCTATTGTGGGCCCCGGGGAGAGCAGGAACCCTGAGTTCCTGCCCTTGGTCAGACCCAGATGCCCAGGCTCTGGTGGAGTGAGGAAGGATGGGGCTCTGTGCATGACCGCTCAGTACAGGAAATGGGGGACCCTCCCCCCTCCTCCTCCCACTGCCTCCCTTTCTCCCCGTCTCTCTTCCTTGTCGTCCCCAGGCCTCCAGATGTGCAGTCATGTGGCTGGTTCTGACTGCCTCCCTCCCTCCCTCCAGCATCGTGTTCCCCACAGAGGGAAGGACCATCTGTCCTGCTCCCTGCAGCCGTCAGTCTGTGCGTGTGTGCCAGGCTCACGGAAGCAACTTTCTCATCATCCTGCTTCCCGTGCCCCTCCCACCCCAACCTCAAAATGGCCTCCGACCCAGGATATCCTGGGGCCTCTACTATACTGCGGAGCTGCGGTATCCAGAGCGACAAGTACACAGCATCTCTCCTCTCCCACTGCCCCCACTGCCCTCCTGCAGGGCCTCTGGCCTCTTGTCCTTCCCCAGTCTCAAAACTTCCCTATCAGGAGTCTACCTACCTAGTGGCATCATTCACAGGCCATCAGGCTCCCTGGGTCCTGCTCTGAACCCTATTCTACTCCCTTCCTGTCTCTTATGTTTCAACATCTTCTCCAAAACACTTCCTGCAGAATGTGGCCCCCACTTGTGGGGTGTTGGGAGGAAGGACTGACAAACGTCTCTGGCAGCCACTGAACTGACATTTTGCCTTACTTGTTAAGATAATTTAGTGTAGTTGCTGCTAATGAATGAACACACTACTCTTTGTTCCTATAGCTTTTATAATTACTTTGAAGTCCATGTGTTCATTGAGGGCAACTTCAGTGAACATTCTGGAAACCTGAAGCTGGCCAGTTGCAGAGGGAGCTCAGCCTCCTTGGGTGACCACGCTGAGGGCCTTGGTGACACGGCCAGGGTGCTGATTTCCTTGGCGTCTCTATCCATGCTGCCCTTCTGAGTGTCCGCCTGCCCGCCCGCTGCAGCTGGGAGGATCTGGGTCAGAGCGACAAGAGAATGCTGGCGGCAGGGATTCTGGACCGAGGGCCTTTGTGGGATGGGCTCTGCAGTGCTGAGAGAGGAGTGCGTTCTGCTCTATCTGGAGGATGGGTGACAAGGGAGAAGGGGGCAGAAGTTGCACGTGCCACATTCAGTCCCGTTTATGAGCCTTTGCTTAAGCTCTTCCTCCACGGGATCTGCCCTCTCTCTCCTCTGCCTGTGCAAATCGAACACGCCCCCTCCCGTGATTCCCGCAGATCTCTGACTGCACCTCAGGGCGTTTCACAGCCACGATAAAGCGCTGGCTCCTTCACTATCCTCTGGGAGTCCGTCTCCTCCTCCGAGCAGGTCTGGATTCCCCGCCCAGCCCAAGGCACAGGGCAGTATGTTGCAGGCAGGGAAGTTCCCAAACCACAGTAATGCAGTCGCTGGGTGGAAAGGACTGAGGTTGAAGTTTACGTCGCGCTATTTGTGAAAAAAATGATTTCTCAGAGAATGAATAATGTAAATAAGGCTGCCAAGGGGTGCTTAACCTATTTAAAGGAATAATCTATTTAAAAAATCTCTTAGAAGCCCCTGTTTACCCAGAAACAATTGATATGGTAATTGTAAGTCATTCTTTTTTTTTATTTACCAGAGAACGTTTCCTAAGCTCCTTTGGCTGACTCCCACACTCTGTGTGGGGAACGCTACCTGCTAACCCTTGGGGAGCTGGCACTGTGTCCTTGCAGGCCGCATCTGTAAAATGGGGTGAAGAGCACTACCCCCCTTCCCTGGTTGAATGAGATGGAGAGAGGTCGTCCAAAGGACAGAGGCTCCATGGGGCCACCTCATCTGCACTTAGGCAACGTGAATGAATGGGTCTGAGCAGATGGCGTCCGGCGCAGCCCAGGACAAAGGAGAGAGATTTGACCTGAGACCAATAGAGAGGGAACTGTCAGACTGACAGAGTGTGGGGGTGCAGAGGAGGATGGAAGCATGGGCAGGAGGATTGCTCATTGCTCAGCTGAAGATGGCAGTTGAAGGAGCCCTATGTACAAGGCGGAAGCAGCCATGGCCCCCTGGGTACCAGCA
The DNA here is from genome assembly GCF_021613505.1 of Equus quagga. Taxonomy (NCBI): domain Eukaryota; kingdom Metazoa; phylum Chordata; class Mammalia; order Perissodactyla; family Equidae; genus Equus; species Equus quagga. The sequence goes on along the minus strand of NW_025796915.1, from coordinate 3,132,364 downwards.
CTGCAGATCAATGTAATCCCTCGACCTGCAGATTGATTCTGCTTTCTCAGGCTTTAATTGGCTTGTTGGCTTTAGCTTGGGGAAGAGAAAGAAGCTCTTTCCCAAGGAAAGGAGCTGCATCAGAGGCAGCCATGGTCTCTCTGTCCCTGCCTCACCCCCATCGGAGGGATGATGGGGCAGCAGGCAAACACCATTCATACTCCCTCCCCAGGCCCCAGATGGGGCTCTCCCCGCCTGTTGGAGCAGGCGAGGAAGGCTGAGATGCTCCTGGGGATGGTTGTCTGGCCCTGTGCACCTGCTCTGGCTCTGCTGCTCCTGGTCTGATGTGGCCCTGGATGGGTGTGGGGGAGGGGAGGGAAGAGTAGATGAGGGAGTATGGAGAAGAGAGCAAAGGACAGCATCCACAGATCTGGAAACACAGAATGCCCAGGAACAGAACTCCTGGCCTCTTCTCCCCTGCACCATTGAGCTCAGAGTAGGGGAGCAATTGCCCAGCAACTGGGAGCAAACCTCTGAGGCGGGCCCTGCCCATAGCTCAATGCCATGTCCGTAGGACTCTGTTATATGGGGTTCAATCCAAGGACAGGAACATGGTATCTGAGCAGCCACCTCCTGCAAGGGGTGGGGCAGCCCAACAAAGTGGCCTTCTCCTCTTTGCAGCCCCCACACGGCCAGCCCTTCTGAGGGAGCAGATATTTCACTGGGGGCAGTGGTGGCAGCTGAGACCTTATGGGGATCTCTCCTCCCAGCCTCCTCAGCAGCCTCCTCTCTGCTCCTGTGGTTTTCCTAATAAACACCTTTAAAATATTTATGAAGGCAACTTCAATGAAGTAACATAACATTGCTTTAAAATGATTTTCTTCTTCTCATAGGTAGCTTCGGCGTAAACTCTGAGTCCCAAGCTCCTCAGGGCAGGCCCATCAGGTGAAGCCCCAGGGTGGGCATGGAGGGCTCTCCCTTAATGAGGATCCCTTCCCTCTCTTGGGGGGCCAGGCCTGGTGGTGGGTGAGGAGGTGTGACAGTTTGACAGGGCTTAGGGAGTGGACCCTGGAGGAAGGGGTCAAGGTAGTAGGGAGACTGGCCAAGGCTGTGGGAGAACTCCTGACATAGGAGGAGCTTGAAAACTGGAAGTTTCTCTGGAACCATGGACAGCACCTCTAAGCTCTGCCTCTCCGAGACTGAGAAGCCCAGCAGCTGGGAGCTGGGACTCCTGGGTCCATGCCCCACTTTGTTGATAGATTTGGGAAGGGCTGTGCTCTAGAAGGACGTAAGGGATGCCATGGGTTGGTGGGGAGGGGCCTGAACAGTTGCTGGCTGCTCAGCTACTCCCAGCAGCCCTGGTAGGAAGGGGTACAATAGTCCCACCTTGTGTGGGACTTCGGATCTCCTGCTGGTCCCGAGATTTGCCCATCTGGCCTTTGAAATTCCAAGGAGCCCCACCTGTCCTCCTTCTTGCACATATCCCTGTGCTGCCTTCTCTTGTCAGCTGGGATGGCACCTTGTCCAACCTCTTCCCGGTGCAGCTGGGAAAATGGATGCTCCTCCTCACACCCCACCCCTCCCCAGGGTAGAAGGAAAGCCCTTGTCCATATCTATCTGGAATGCAGATGGAAGGGAGGCCCTGATGGAGAAATTGGAGGAGGGTTCCATCCTCACCCAGCTTATGCCCAGGAAAGTCTCTTTCTAACAAGAACTGTTTTCATCACCATTGCCTAAAGCCCGGAGCTGCTCTAATTACGTGTCAGGCTGGAATCTCACAGGAAGCATTTTAATTATTAATTTGAAGTGTGCTGAGCACCGGGACAGAGGAGGGCAGATTCCCTAAGCTGATCCATGCCCAGCCCTGTCTGTTGGGATCTCATTAGTGACACCTTGGCCTTCCAGGTCTCCCTCCCAGCCAGAGCCTCTTCCCTGCCAAGGCCCAGGATCTGCATCTCCCACTTCCCTGCCCTCCCTAAGCTCTCACTTTGCACGGCTTCTTGTTTTCCTTATTTCCCTAAGTCCTTCAGCACAGAGTCTACTGTTCCTACCATACAAACGGAGGAGACGGAGGCCCAGAGAGGACAGGGAGTCTGCCCCACGTCACAGCCTGCAACAACCACAGGCAGGGCAGAATCTTTGGGTTTTCCAATTCTGCTCCTCAGTCCTGGCCTGCCAATGGAGGTGGCCATCTGCACGACTGTGTCCCTTATTGCATCCCCTTGTCAGAGCCACATCATCTAAGGTAGCACACAAAGTTTTCTTTGATTTGTTTTGATTTGTTCTGATTTGATTTGTTGCATGCATCCGGCACTTGCAAGGAACCGTTTCCTTGCTCCATTTATACACAGGCATGGACCGGCCCTTCTGGGTTCTGGGGCTGGACGGCTTATCCTGTCCCAGTGGGGTGGAGTCAGGGCCTGCCACGGACTGAGGACCTTTTACCTGTTGCCTCTTCCGTCCCCAACCAAGGGAGACTCATCCTTCGTTCATCGGTTGTTTTTTTAGATTTGACCCTCCGTACTGTCCTGTGCATCAAGGCTGTCCCTTTTGTCACATGTCATTGTTTCTGCATGACTGGATTCAGGGCCATGAAGCCTCAGACTAGGCAGCAGCCCGGGAGCTGCTTTCACGTGTGGCTCCCTGCAGACTTGCTTCTGTATCTGAAAAGACTTTTTGCTTTTCCTCTGAGCCTGAGTGTTTCATAAGGTCACAAGATGCTTCCCAGGCTTTCCTGGCTGAACCCCACCCTGGCTGATCCCTGTCCTTCCCAGGGCCTGCTTGCCTCTGCCTGCTTTCAAGGCTTGATGCTCAGGAAGTTGCTCTCAGCCTAGGGCCTCTGGCTCATCTCTTTTTGTGGTCTTCCTTTATGCTAGAGCCTGTGCTGTAGTTGGATGAAGAGGTCACAATCCACTAGGGGAGATGAACATTTATACAAATTTAATTTATGAGGAGCTGTGGAGTCCAGAGGAGGGAAGAAGGACCCTGGAGGAATTGTCGAAGGCTTCCCAAAGATGGTGACACTTGAACTGAGTCTTGAATGAGAGTTGGTATTTTAGTCACAGATAGGTGCACAAAACAGAAGCTACTGTATCTTAAGCAGAAGCAGGTTGAATACAGGGTAGTGGGTGCTTACAAAATCATTGGAAGGGCCAAAGTCACTCTGAGCCCTGACCCTGCTCACACACTGAGACTTGACCCTGCTCATGCACTGAGCCCTGATCCTGCTCTCACACTGGGTCCTGACCCTGCTCATGCACTGAGCCCTGATCCTGCTCTCACACTGAGACCTGAGCCTGCTCACACACTGAACTCCAACCCTGCTCACATACTGAACTCAGACCCTGCTCACACACTGAGTCCTGACCCTGGTCATAGACTGAGCCGTGACTTTGCCCTAGACTGAGTGTTATCCTTAGTTCCCCCCTGAGCCCTAGCTCTGAAAGTAGACTAAGCCTGTTGGGCAGCTGAGCACTTATCTCATCCAAACATCCTAGGAATCCACTGATCACTGGGGCAATCAGGTGAAAGAGTGATTCACTCAATACAGCTGCTCTCTATTGCTACGACCGCAGCCCAGAGTTCACATATTAAAAAGGCAGAGAAGTGTCAGCTTCCTTGTGAAGGATGACTGGACAAGGCTTGTTTTGTCCCTGATGAATTAAGGAGGAAGAGGAGGAGGAGGAGGTGGGGGCGGAGAGGAAGCTGAGTTCCTATAACATGAAGCTGCCTTTTCCATAATGAAGGGGGATCTCTATAAACCTGGAGCTCCTCATAACCAGAAGGGGGCAGGGGAGCACATAGTGATAACCTGGAGCTAGGTGTGCTCTGCTGAGCCTCCAGGAGCAAGATCAGACCCTAGGCCCTCCACATGCAGTCACATGCAGGCAGGTCCTACTGAGTGCAAAGAGAGCTGAGGAGACCTGGTTAGCAGGGCAAGGCGAACCATCCCTCACTGGCCTCAACTGGCAGGGCACAGACAACGCTGGATGGATGCAGCAGGAGGCTACAAGTCAGTGGGGCAGCAGGCAGAGCCGGACCCTGGGAAAACAATCCATTTGTTTTGTCAGGTGGGTACAAGGTACTCACAACACAGGGGTGGCCCAAGGTAGTCAGAGATGAGGTGAATCTCCGCCTTGTGCTGGACGCTCCTCTCCCACCTTTCCCTTCTGGCTCCAGGGACCACGTGGGCCATGCCTCCTCCACCCAACCAACAATGCAGATTTCCTGTTTTGATTCCAATCTAGCAGGCCTCTGTCTTGTCCCTAAAGTCTCCAGGGGACAAGGGAGGTTTCTGCCTGCTATGAGGTGTGGTCTCTACTGGGTAGGGGAGATAAAACTTTCCTAAAGGACAGCTTGTTAAAATCCCCAAGACACCGCTGGCTCTGGTGGGCCCACTTCCAGCAAAGCCGAAGGTCTCCTGGCTGTCTGGGGATGCTCTCCTCCGGCCCCACCTTCCTGCACTGCCTCTGTGATGACATAAGGGGCAGGTACTGTCCCTCTCTGGATGCTGGGAACTGCCGCAGGAATGTTCTGCTGGGACCTTACTGCTGAGCTTAGGACATTTCCTAGGGCCAGTGTGACAGACAGTCAGAGGGCCCAAGAGAAGGAGGAAGCATACATCGATGGTGCACATTCTGCCAGGCCCTGCACAGGGGCTTTACATGTATTTTGTCATCGAGTCGTCACAGCAGAGCTGTTGGGGAGTCTTATCATCCTTGAGAAAGAGAAGCTCCAAGAAATTAAGTAACTTGTGCAAAGTCACAACACTAGTAGGAGATGGAGCCTCAGTTCAGACCCAGGTCTCTCTGGCTCCAAAGCCTGTGACCTCACCCTGCGTCACTTGTAGGACAGCCTCCTCCAGGCCGGCCTTGCCCACAGTTTGGTCCAAGGTGTGGGCAGCTTCGGAATCCGGCCATGGGTGTCAGCAGTCTTGAGCCTCAAGACCTGGATGGTACTCTGCTGGTCCTGGGCTGCCACAGATCCTGTTCTCTGCCACCTAAAGTTTTGGGGTGGGGTCTCTACCAGGGGTTGGAGCGCATTGGGGTATGAATTATGGTCCTTTTGGGACCAGTCTGGGGCCTGGGCAGGGACTTGTCACTAGCCACCCCTTGCTCTCTGCTCTATTCCGTATTGGAAACTCTCTGGACAATAGTGGGTGAGGTGAGGGTGCCCCGGGGGCAGCTGGAGCTCAGAAGCATGAGGTATGAAGAGCCTCTGAATCTGGGGTCTAGACAGCCCTGGTGGTCTCAGCTCAGAGTCTGGGCCATACATCCTTGTGGTCCAGTGCAGGAGCCTGAATACCGTGTTGCACAATTCCAGGGGCATCATTCCTGTGGTGTACTATTGAGAGCTGTGCTGAGGGGGCCATTCACATGGGATATAATGTGAATGGTGTCCCTGGAGATATGCAGTGGTCCCTGGCAGTGCCCTCAACACCCCCCAGTGAAGGAAGTTCTCATAGGGCTGGGGCAGGGGCAGAGGGTGCTAAGATCCTTGGCTTGCCAGGAGAGTGTCTGGAGGGGCTTTGAGGCAGCTTCCCAAGGCCACCAGAGTCGGGGAGCAGGGGATGAGGATGCTGATATATTTAACCAGACTTTGCTTGTCTGAAGCTTCACTGAGCCTTCAGAATGAACAAACCTTATGGGGCAAAGGCATTTGATTAAGCAAAAAGTCACTTCTCTGACATCTCACAACGTCCCATCCAACACTTGGACGGCGGCAATTACTTAGTGAATGAGTTATCTCTGTGGCTGCTGCTCCAGGGTTGAGGGAACAGCTACAAGGGCTATTTGGTTTGAAGATTCCTTTATTAAAAAGTGTGAAATCATCCCTCAGCCCTGCAACCATGCCTCTGAATTAGGAAACAAAGCAAAGCAAAACTGGGTAAGTGCCTCGGTACTTCCAGTGGTCGGCCACCTCAAAGAGTCCAGCAAAGTGCACTTCTTGTCCCTTCGCTCCCCAGACCCAGAAGGACACGCCCTCCCTCTGGGAAGACTTTGGGAGTCATGGGCCCCACTCTGGATCTGGAGGGGGTTCAAGTCCTGAGGGCAAAGGAGGGCTATTGAGGGCCTGGACAGGGGCGAGCGGCATATTCATTCAACATACATTCCCTGAGGATCTCCTGTGTGCCAAGCTGTGCCAGTTCCTGGGAGCACATTAATTATTCCTGCCCTCAAGGGGCTTGCCATCTGCTAGAGGAGACAGCTGTGTGGGAAAAAGAAACCTCAGGGTAATAATGAGGCTTGATGGAAGGTGTGTTTAAGACAGGCAGGGGCAGAAGAAAAGGAATGGCAGGATGACAGAAGAACTGGCGGCAGGTCTGATCAGCAGAGGACTCAGACTCATAGGCCCTGGGAAGCCACTGTAAATGAAGGCAGGCCACCAGGTGGGGTGGAGGGAGTGGGGTCTGGGGGCCTGGTGAGTGCCCACACCACCCGGAGGGGCCCTGCTGCTCAGCTCGTGCTAACTGTTTCCATGTGGAATACCAGCCCCGTATTATCAGATCTATCGTTTTTTTAAGACATATTTTTTAGAGCAAATTTGAGGTGATTTTTCCCAAGACTTGAAGTCTGTAATTTTATGTACAGTCCTCTTTAAAACCAAATAAAATTATATGTGGGAGGCAAAACAGGTGTGCAGGCCACCAATTTGCAACCTCTGGATGAGAGGAAGAGAAATGCTCGGGGAATTGGAGGGCGAGTAGGGTCAGCTTGACTTAAGGGGGTGGGAATGGGCTAGAGAAGTTCTCAGGGCCCCCGGGGCTTCCCTGACCTGCCCTTCCCCCCGCACTCCTGGGTCACCAATGACCTTTCCTTCCCCACCTCACCAAGGTGGACTCAGCCATCCCTACCTCCTTTGGGAAGCCTCCCACACTTAGTCTACTGCTCGGCTCAGGGAAAATTCTCCTTCCTCACGGAGGTCTCCTGGGAAGGCTCTACCACTGGCCACAAGGAGACCCCACAAAAATCAGGGCCTCAGCCTCTCTCCACAGCTCCTCCACAGGCTGTGCCTGGTAGCGACCCCACCTTGTCCTGTGTTCCTGGGGCTGGAGGACGGGTGGGGTAGAGTGAAGGGCAGGTGAGCTGGTACCTGGAGACCGGGTTTCTGTGGTGCTTCTAAGATGGCAGCAGAGAGGAGCCCTGCTGGGTCCACCCTACCTATCGTCGCCCCAGCAGGAAGCTCTTACCCTCTGCGTGTCCCAGCAGGGAGAGGAGAGGGAGCAGCCTGCTCAGGGAACTGAGAGCCGCAGGCAGGTGCGTGAGCTTGACTGTTCCTGGCAGGGAGTCAGGTCTAATCAGGCACAGTGCCTGGGTGTGGACAGCATCAGCCTGAGGTCACCCACCTCGGTCTCCTTGACAGGCACGGCTGGGGACAGGTAAAGTGGAGAGGTGGGTGGTGACGGCTGCTGGGCTCCCCTCTGTATTCGGGGTTCAGGGCAGACAGGTAGGCAGAGTCAGGTCTCATCAGGATCTCAGCTAGCTCACCTGGAATTGGATGATGTGCCCCCAGCATCCCAACCCCTGTTGGGGAGGGAGGAGAAAGGTTTGGTGAGGATGCGTCCTGCAGGAGGGATGTTTAACCTACTTGTAACACACATCGACTTTCAAGGGCTCTTTAGCATATCTCTTTTACTTACCAATGTGTTATTCTTATCTATTCATTACAGTGGGTCCGTATCACGATAGTCACTGCTGAGCTGTCTTAAATCTGTTCCCCTAGATTTTCCTGTCTTAGACTAGACAGGAAACCCAATTCCTTCTCCCTCAGTCAAGAGGCTGCAGTGGCTCTGAGGGAGCTAGCGGACTCTCTTGGCCCCGGTTGCAGTCGCTCTCATCTTTCCTATCTTGCACTAACGTGCACCCTCTGTTTCCGCAAGGCCTTTCTCTACTGTCCACTCTATGGCCACCCCAGCCATCTTTGTAAAGTTCCACTCGCCCCAAACGCCCTTCATTTCCACGTCCGGGTGTCAAAGTTCTACTTCATTGCAAACAAATACCATTTCAAATCCCTCCTCCTCCCAGAAGCCTTTCCTAGATACTCCAGTCCCTAACTAACACAGATTAAGCACAGAACGGAAGGGGCTGGGCATCAATGGGCTGAGGGCAGCCTGGTCTTCCAGGTTCTGCCGGAGATACGAGAAGGGAGAAAGGACACTTTGGACCTGGAGCTGTTTTGGGCTGGTCAGTGCCCAGACCCACAGGGACCCCGGGGTGGGTTCCAGGAGTCTGGCCTAATGCTCCCAGGGGCCAGAGGGCTGAGCTGAAGAAAGCAGAGCCTGAGGCCTGGTGAGTACGGGTCAGTTCTACGGAGCAAACTCCATGTTCTGGCAGTGCCTCCACTTGCAGGGGCTCCAGGTCCCCTCAAGCTAGGAGTGCAGGAAGCATGGTGAAGTCTAGATTCAGATCCTGTTCCTGCACTTAGGAGCTGGTGATTTGGGGCAGGATGCTACACCTCTCTGGGTCTGAGTCTTCTCTATGACTTGGAGGTTTGTTGTGAAGTAGATGAGACAGTTTATGTAAAGTGCCTAATGCATCAAATCATAGGAAGTCCATAAACAGTAGCTCTTACACAGTGTAAATGACAGCAATGTCAAACCCCCAGCTCCACCAAGTTCTTACTATGCCCCTTTGAACAAATTCCATGTTTGCTCATCAGCTCCTTCACCTATCAGATGAAGATTGTGTTTCATCCATTTATTCAATAAATAATTGTTGAGCAATCTCTTACGTACTGGGCACAACTAAACCTGTCATTTAGTGCACAGTGCCTGGAGTATACAGGGTGGTCAATAATTGTCAGTTTTCACACACCAGTCTCAGCTGCAGAATGGGAGATGGGTGTGGGGAGGGGAATTGGGACAGAGAAAGGGAACTCAGGAGGGGCAGAGGTGGAAGGCTGGGCCCACCTTGAATTCCCAGTTTCCCTTCCTCCCTTTTTCCCTTCCTTTGACATGGCCTCACTTTGTCTCTAAGGGTGGGGGATGGTGCTGGGGTCTCTGAATAGTTTGCCCCCCTTTCTGCCCTCTGGTCCCATCAGACCACTTCTGTAGACGCATCATCTGTCCATTGTCTATAAAATGGAGACAGTGATGCCTCCTCATTCGCAGACCCTGGGAACACTGCAATGTGCCTGCCCCATTAAAGTGATGTCAGGCTGAGGAACCCTGTCCCCAGAAGGACGGCTCTCCTCACTAAGCTGGTCTCCTGCCTCATGTTCCTGGCTCCTTTCCCAGGGGTCACAGGCTGGACCTAATGCCATGACTGGCTTCCTAGCACTGAAACCCCACACTCCTCTGTTTTGGCTTTGTCCAGCCCCTAGCCACACCAGACCAGACCCTCACAGGGGAGTTGCGTGTATGTGTGTGTGCAAGCAACATGAGACCTGGCACATAGGAGGTCTGCAATAAAATCTGATTGAATGAATGCACAATGGAGGGCCCCTCTGCATACGGGGCTCATTCATTCAATCAACAAACGTTTATTGAACCCATAATCCATTGGTGCCAGGCTCTGTGTCAAGGGCCATGACATTCATGTTAACAGTAGCCAACCTCTCCAAATACTGAACTGCCTTCACAGGTTTCCTGTTCCTCGCACCTCCGCCTGTGCAGGCCCCTCCGGCTTTCAGACCCGCCCCCCCCCCTCCCCCCGCCCCCCCCCCCTCCCCCCCCCCCCCCCCCCCCCCCCCCCCGCCTTCCCTCACCTCCAGAGACCAAAGCACTGACCCCACCACGGATTTTTACTGCAGCAGATGTTTGAACGCCAAGTCACTGAGTTTGGGATTGAATCCTTGTGCCATAACCCATCCTGTGCCCTTGGGCAAATTATTTAACTTCTCAGAGCCTCAGTTTCCTCATCCTGAAAATAGGTATAAATAAAAGCACTCATCTCATATTTGCTGTGAGGAATAAATGAGATAAATCACACGCTTAGAACAATGGTCGGTGCATTGTGTGCTCTCGATGAGTGTGAGCTCTTTAGCACGACCACGACTCCTCTCTGTCACGAGCACCTGGCACCCTCGGCCTCCTCCACGGCACCGTTCGGCACGAGCCTGAGGACACAGTAGGTGGTCAGTGAAATAAGACTTCCTAGAAACAGGGAGGTCTCATGGGACATTTTGGGTGAGGAAACCCAGAAAAGGGCAAAAGCTTAGAGGTGCGGAAGAGCAGGGAGGGGCGGTACCTGGAGGAGCAGGCAGGTGTGCAGGACGGTCCCTGGGACGGCTACGGCCTCAGGGACACGGAGCTCACTACTCAGAAGCAGCGCATTCCGTGGCTCAACAGCTCTGACAGTCACAGTTTTTCCCCAGGTGGCCACGTTCCGTGTTTCAAGTCATAAAAAAGCCTTGGGGATCCCACCCCACTGTCAGTGAGGCCCAGACTGAGTGCGGCGTAATTATGAGGCGAGCCAAGTACTTTTTGGGCCTTCTGGAACCTACACCCTCTTCTCCCTCTTCCATGACACCCATGTGCCTCTGACCCATTGGAGGCAGGCAGCCGGGTGGTAGACCAGGGAACAACTGATGGACACTAGCCGCGACCACGCGCAAACACTCAGAGCCAGAGTGGGTGGTGGGGCTCCCAGGAGAGGCCCACGCCTCACCCACGGCTCCTTCGGGCATCCCTGGCTCTGGGACTCTGCTACAGTTTTTCCCCTGACTGTTGTAAAGAGGAGAGACTCTAAGTCTGAAAATAATCCTGCCGTTGGACAGGAAAAGCAAGTCTTGGAGGTAGAACTGGACGTCTTTCCTCAGAGCCGGGTATGTCCATACCCGAGCAGGGACTGCCCCGCCCCGCCCCCTCCTCACTGTCAAATAGGGCCAAACTCAGCTGGCCCCCTCCCAGCGGAGCCCCTGGCACTCATCCTCTGAGCCAGGGTCCTACGGCTGATCAGCACCCACTGCCGGAGAGTGCCCTGGGGCCTGGGCCGGGAATCGCTAACCATGGCTCAGCCGCCACTGGATTTCCACCTGGAGCCTGCACCCTGGCTCGCTCCCTAGGGCTCTGACCTCAGCCCAGGCCCAAGGGGAGCTCCCCACACTGCAGAGCACACATCCTAGGCGCAGCCCAGCCCGTCCTGATAGCATCCCGGCATCCGCTCCACAGCGGCCTGCACAGTCTGTCTCCCCACTGCTGCGGCTGAACAGCACCTCCTCTGGCCCCACAGCAGAGGCAGTGGGTGCTGCCAGGCTCCTGGTCAGGCCCTCCCAGGCCCATGTGAGGAGCAGAGATGCCTGCCAACAGGTGTTGGTGGGCTGGAACTGGGCTTCATTGGAAGTGCAGCAGGGAGGCCCCTGAGAGGGGCATCTGTGCTGCGCCCCCACTGCCACCTCGCTGCTCTAAGCGAGGGGCAGTGAATCAAGCCGCAGCCATTTCCCAATCTCGAGCTGCCATGGAGGACAAAGCGAAAGAGTGACCCAGGGACAGCTCCTGGTCAGTGGGCTTGGCTTCCTTCCCTACCCGGAAAACACTGGAATCTGGGTTGGGGTCATATGGCCATAACGCATGTTTGGGGCCTTGGTGCTCACCGAGGGCCTTCACATTCCCCATCTCATCAAAGCCCTACAGCAGCTGGTGAGGTAGGTGAAGACTACCAGACCCATTTTATAGATGAGGTAGGTAGGCTCAGAGAGGCAAATGGACTTGCCCAAAGTCACACAGCTGCTAGATAGCAGAGCCAGGTATAGCCCAGAAATCACACACATGGGGGGCAGGGTGGCACAGGCTCTGTGACGTTGGGTCAGTTACTCTCTGAACCTCAGTCTTCTCATTTGAAAAATGGGGATAGTAATAGTTCCTATCTTGTCAGGTTATCGTGAAGATTAAATGCGATAATGCTATAAAACGTACTTGGCATAGTAGTGGCATAGAGACCTGCTCAATAAATGTGAGCAATGATTGCGGTTATTAATCCCAAGGATGTTCAGATGCTGTCCCTGTGTAGGCCTTGACCCAGATGACACCCTGGTGCCTCTAGGCCCCCATCTTGTCTCTGTCGTGTCATTCAACACCCGCTAAGGCGAGCTTAGGTTCTGGTGTGGAGAAGCAGGGGCAGAGCAGGGCCACTGGGCTCGTCTCCGGGGCTGCCTGCCTGGTGAGGGGGTCTGAGAGCCTGTCTATGGCCCTGTTCATAGCCCCCAGGGCTTCCATCTGATTTCTCACGTGGACATCAGATCTGCTCAGGGCCAAGCCAGGGGCTGGCTGCGGCCCGGCCCTGAGTGATTCCTAGAGGACAAGGCTGAGCAAGGGAGCTGAAAGGATTGGGAGTGGTCCAGGCTCTCCAAACAAACCCCTGCCCTGCCCACGCTAGCCTGGTTCTCCAGGGTCTGTGGAAGCCCAGCTCCCCAGCATGGAGGCCCAGCCACGGGGGCAGCTTGTGCCTTCTGTGTCCTGGCCAACCCTGAGATGGAGGGGGCGGGGAAGGGTTGTGTGCATCCAGGTAAGTTTGCCCTTGAGAAGGAGAGGCAAAGTCTGCTTGGAGTAGAAGGCCTGGGGGTGCAAACTGGGCCCAGCTGCGACCATGCCACCCCCGGCCCTCAGTCCTACAGTCTCCAGGTCGCACCAACTGTCAGCCCTGGCCTTGGACGCTGTTCCTCCCCAGCCTGCCTCCTGCCGATGAATCTCCCCACCTAATGCACGCACTTCTGGACGCCCCCTCCAGGAGCCCTGCGTGGGGAAGGAGGGGAGGGCTGTTCTGGCTGCATCTCCTGGGACCTGGGGGTGCCCACTCTGTGCCCGAGATGAGCTCTGTGAAAGCTTTGGGGCCTGCGGGGCCAGATCGTTCGCATTTTTAAATTTTATTATGACTGTGTTTGTTAAATATAGATATATGTATTTATAGTCCTGCGTGCCCCCCGCCCCCTGGACCACGCCCTAGTTTTTCCCCCTGGCCTTCCGCCTGGTGGCTGTGTAGGGCAGCGCCGTCTGCGTGCTCTTGTCTGACACCGTCTGGGTGCTGCTGTTCCTCGTGACCCTTCGGGTCTGCTCGGGGGCAACGGTGGGGCCTGAGCGGTGGCTGGTCAGTGGAGAGCGCCTCGGCTTGTAGGGGGCCGGGGCGGGCTTGGGGGGGCCCGCGGGGGCCTCTGTACGAGGAGGCTCCGGGGACAGGTCGGCCTCCTCCTCTGCTGCCTCCTCCTCGCCGTCCCCCTCATCGTCACAGCACAGAGCATGGTAGAGCACTTTGTCGCTGAACCGCACCCTCTCCCGCGTGCCCGGGGTCCGCTGGGACAGCTGGCCTTTTGCAGGGCCAGCGCTGAAGGCCTCCTCACTGGAGGAGTCCGGGGTCTCCACCCGCGGTCCATTGGGGATGGGCAGGCTGCCGTTCATGAGCCGGTAGTCGGGCCCAGCCCCTGGCCGGGCCGACTCGGGGCCGTCCACGGAGTCCGAGGGGGTAGACACGTCCAGGAAGGAGCAGAACTCCCAGCTGTCCGAGAGGATGTCGGCTGTCATGAAGTCCAGGTGGCCCAGGTCAAAGGGGCCGCCCACGCCCGCCTTGTCGCTGCTGGAGGTGCTGCTCACAGTGGCTGTGGTCCAGTCGTCTGGCTCCAGTTCAAAGTCGAAGTCTGAGGTCAGCTTATCGATCTGGCTCACCACCTGGCCGGGGAAGGGGAGAGAGTGGGGGGCCAGGCAGGGGCCCAGCATAAGCTGGGTGTGAGTGTGCCCCAGCTCCACTGCTAGATCCCCAGCTGCTGACCCTGCAGGACGGCGACTGGACAGGAGGGCACAGGTTTGCTTGTCCCGTTGAGGGCCAAACTGAACCAGGGTGAACAGAGCTTGTTCCAGCTACTCCCCTATTTTTTATTCCTCAGTCGCTCCAAGGGAGGGGAGACTGCCTTCAGCCCTGCACCTCATCCATTCACACACCCCTCTTCTCCAAAGGCAGCCCTGGTTCTGGGGGGCAGCCCTGGTGCTCAGAGCTTGATCTTCCTTTGATTGAGAGGGGGCCATTTAAAGAGGGCTGAGAGACTCCAGTGAGGCCGCTCAGTGGGGAGATGAGCAGCCCACCTACCCTCCGAGAGAAAAAGATACAGAGTTACCACAAGAAGACTCTGCCCAGGCTTCCTAAAGCATCCCGGACCAGCCCTGCAGCTGGTCAGCGACTGTCCCCCATGGGTCTCCACCAGCCCTTCAGGACAAGAACACCAGGTTACCCTACCCTTCCACCTTCCCACCCCACTTACCCCACAGCCTCCTCCCTCCTTCCCTTCCCTGTCCCCTGATGAGCGGAGATCACTCTTGGCTTGTTCTTGGAGAAGGAATAACACAAGCATGATTTGGTAAGCAATAAGGAAACCATCCTTCCTGGGCCCAGAGCTGCTTGCTAAATGCACTCAGGGGGCAGCTCAGCTGTGGAGGTCACGGTACCAGCCCGCCTCGCTCCAACCCTGCCTCAGGATACCCCGAGGTGCCCAGGCCACTATCAGCATGTAAATCAGAGATGAAGACAGTGAGGGGAAAAGGGAGACCCAGTCAGAGATGTGGGGAGAGGATAGAGCAAGACAAGAGAGAGAAGATAGAGCCAAAAACAAAAACAGCAAAACAGAAACAAAACCAAGTGGAGGAACCAAGAGACCAGCACAGAGACACGCCTCCAGTGAGCCATCAAGCCAAGGAGCCGCTCCCAGCGCCTCTCCAGTGTTCTCTACCTGGGGTCAGAGCTGCCAATTAATTAATTAACTAATGAAGTCCCTAATTCAACAAACCCTTACTGAGGACTACAGTTGGCCCTCCGAACGTGGGGAACCCTCGGGTTCAAGCAACCGTGGATCGAAAGGCCTACGATGGTTGTCTGAATGGAACAAGTACAGACTTTTTTTTCTTGTCATTATTCCCTAAATAATACAGTATAACAACTATTTACACAGCATTTACATTGTATTAGGTATTATAAGTAATCTGGAGATGATTTAAAGTATGTGGATGTGCGCAGGTTATGTGCAAATACCATGCCATTTTATATAAGGGCCTTGAATATCCTCAGATTTTGGTATCTGCAGGGGTCCTGAACCAATACCCCTCGGACACTGAGGGATGGCCATACTGCTGTCCAGGGATGTGCTAGATGTTCGGGGGGTGAGGGGGTGGTGAGTGCCCCACAGTGAAGGAGGAAAGCAAGGGCAAAGACGATGGGTCAGGAGGAGTTTGGGTCAGTGGGACGTCTACTTGGTTAGGAGTCAGGACGCCCAATGCAGGTGACCTGGTCGGTCATTTTTCTTCTCTAAGTCTCTAAGTTTCTCAATCTGTAAATGGGGAGTTGGGTGAATTCGTTTATCCCCAAGGTTTCTTCCACCTCTGAGATTCTAGGACTCTGTATTTACAGGAGCGACAAGTTATTTTGGGGTGTCAATGCCTAGAGATGCCCACTCTCCACAGCCCCAGGCCAGAGGTGGAGGGAACAGCTGGCCGAGGCCTACAGAAGAGCTGGGGGAGTCAAGACACCTGGGTTCCAGACTCAGCTTAGACTTTGCTCTGTGTGTCTTTGGGTAAGTCACATAACCTCTCTGGACCTCAACTTTATTTGCCACGAAGTGGGTGTGATAATCCCAGCCCTGCCAACCTCACCAGAATTTCATGAGGAAGAATGAGAGTGAATGGGCTCCGTGGGGCACTGGTGACACAAGTGACGTCATCTGCCATCTCTGAGCACCTACTGTGTATCAGGCGTTTCACCCGTGAGGTCATCATCTCCGGGGTTTATGGGTGATTGGCCTGAGGCACCAGTCATGGGAGCTGAGATGCCTGCCTCCGCCACTCCCGTGCAGGACTGCACACGGCTCAAGGTGCTGCTGTGATTTCTGGGTTTGGGCAGGCAGTGGGGATAGGGCTCCACCCTCCAATCTCGCCACCCCATCTTATGCCACCCCCCAGAAGGACTCCCCCTATCTCAGAGAAGCTCGCCTCCCCCAGAAGCCCATCCTCAACCCAGGCCCCACCTGAGGGCGGGGGGGAGCCCTGGCCTAGAGTGGAGGCTCTCAAACTGGAGTGTGCGTCAGCCCGCTCCCCAGCGTCTCTGATTCAGGGGGTCCGGGGTGGGGCTCGAGAAGGTGCAGATCTAGGAAGCTTCCATGTGCCGCTGCTGCTGCTGCTGCTGGTCCAGGGGCATGCTCTAAGAACCTCTGGCCTAGGATCCCGGGGATTTAAGCTGGTGAAGAAATAGCACTCCAGGGCATTGCCTGCCTCAGGAGAGGCCCTGTGCCTCTGGGGCAGCCACATCCTCAAATTAGACTCCCCCATCACGTCAGCTGCTGAGAGCCTGCTGGTGCGTAAGGGGGGCAATGCTAGTAGGAATCTGGAGTGAAACGACTTGGCTGTGATCTCAGGGTTGGCTGACGCTGGGGCAGGCCCAGAAGCTGGGCTCCTAATGCCCTGTGAAAACGATCCAGGGTGCAGAGGGCAGGAGCTCGAAAGCATGCAGGCTGGACACACTCCCCCCAGCCAAGAAGTCCTTGCCGGCCACCTGCTCAAGCGGCCTTCACATTCAGGCCCTTCCCCTCCTCCTGTAGAACGCCCCTCTCTGGTTCCACCCTGGGAGCGTGGAGCGGAGGGAGAGAGGGAGGTCTGGGTTCAAGTCCCAAGTCTGTCCTGTCTTGGCTAGGGGCCTTGAGGCAGGTGACTTCCCCTCTCCACATCTTGGTTTCCTCCACTATAAAATGACAGTCCTCTACTCACCAGGTGATAGGGAGTCAACAGATATGAATGTGCTTTAAACTGCAGAGTTAGCACAGCCAACCACTTAAGAACCTGGGCTCTGGAGCCAGACCTGGAGTCCAACCCTAGCCTTACCACTTATGGGCTGTGTGACCTTAGCCAAGTTACTCAACTTCTCTGTGCTTAAGTTCTTCAAAGGAGAATTCTGGTAGTACTTACATGATAGGCCTGTTGTGAGGATTTAATGACTTGACGCATGGAAAGCATGTAGAACAAGGCAGAATGCCAATACCCACTGTGCACCAATGGGTGCTAACAGGTGACCAGGCCCCTGGCACCAGGCCCAAGAACTGATGGGAGTCAGTTCTTCACCAAAGGAATGACACTCTGATGGGGATATTTCCAGTGCCTGTGACAGAATAATGGGACATTGGGCCTTTCAAACCCCAGCACATGGGTGGTACCTATGCTCCCTAACATAGGGCTGAGTCCAGATAGAACAGAAGCAGAAGAGGTTCTAGAAGCCAAAGGGTCGGGCTCATAGGCCAATCTGGCCCAGTCCATTAGGTGGGACAGGTCACACGCACTAGAGAATAACATAAGTGAGGATCAGAAAAGGGAGTGATGTGCCAAGGGCTCCCGGATGGTATGCAGGGCCTGGGTCAGGCCACAAACCCCACTGCCCATCCCTGGTGCCTCTTTCATGGGGCCAGTTCGGAGGGCAGGGGTAGGGCAGGCCCTATGCTACCCACCTTTCTGCTTTGGATGTCTTGAAATCTGCGATTTTTCTCTGAGATTTAATAATCATTTTGCCTGCATGTAATTTGGGATTGTCTTGGAGAGCAGGGAAATAATTATATACACAGAAAGAAAGAGAGGAGGAGAGAGAGAATGGAGAGAGAAATGAAATCATAAAAATCACAGAATCATAGAACCTCAAAGCCACAAGGGACTGGAGCCACTGTTGAGTCCACCCTTCTCATTGTGCTTGCTGATGGGGAAACTGAGGCCCAGAGACTAGAAGGAGCTGAGCTGAGAACAGAAGGTAGGCGTCCTGACTCCTGGGCCTGGCACCTTAAAAACAAGAATCACGTGCTCTAGAGGGGGAGCGGGAACATGAGATAGGAAGAGCACAGCTGAGGGCTGTGACAGAACCCGCTTGAGGTCCCAGGCCCTATCCCAAGGGTGTCCCCACCCTCTGTCCTAGTCACAGCCTCACTCCCCTGGCCTGAACTGCACCCATCTGGTCTTCCCACTGACAGCAGCTTCCTTCCAGCTCCTGACGCACCCTGCATCCAGGAAACTTCCTCATCAGCCAACAGGATCAGGTCACTCCTCTGCTTCCAGCACTTTTCTGCTCCCCAAATTCCCAAGCCTCTCAAACACAACCCCACCAAACCTGGCCATGGGCCCTTTGCTTTCCAGCAAGCAGCCGCCACACTGCCAGGGTTGTCTCCTCACCAGCCCTGCACACTCCACCGAGCTCACTTCTCCCTCTGGGCTCCCCTGGACGCCTCCCGCCTTTCCCACTCACTGCGTCTCACTTCCATAAGGAAGTCTTCCCTCCTCCCCAGCTGAGCACAGCTTCCCTATGAAAGGCTCTCAAAGCACCCTGCCCCTCTCCTTAAAATATTTTCCAATATTTATCAGCCCTGCTACAATTGTAGGTGTATATATGTAATAATGTGATGGACGTCTGCCTCCGTACCAGACAAGGGTGGGACTAGGTCTGAATGCCCACCATTGCATGCCCAGTTTGGCAGAGGGATTGGCACATTCTTCACAAATACAGCCACTGAATGAGTTGAGACATAGAGCTTAACAAAAACTTCTGGAGGCTTCTTTTCTGAGAAAGAGTTCTATAGTCCTGGACACCCCAAGAATGGCTCCCCCAGCCCTCCCTCCAGCCCTGGCTGAGTCCCCACTCCAAGGAAAGCATGTCTGTGTTACCTAAGACCCCAGAGCCAGGACTGAGGACCCAGGAGCTCCAGAACTTGTATCTCCCTCCTCCCCCCTCACCTCTGGCCCCTTCACCTCACTTGACAAGCTGCTGCCTCCCTCCCTCCGTCCCAGCTCCCCGGGGCAGCAGCCGCTTACTTACGTAACTGGGGATTCTGCATTATTTATGACCACTGATTATTTTGTAATTCTGTGATTACGTTATTTATTGTCTTCCTGGGGGGCTGTGGAGCTGGGGAGGGGGGAGTGAGTTGACTGTGATTCATGACTCTCATCCTGCAATTTGGCCTAATTGGCCAGGGAGCTTTGTAAATCTGTCCAGAGGAGGAGAACGCAAAGGAAAAAGGGAGGAAAGGAAGGCGAGAAAAAAAATAAGAAAAATCCGCACAATTCTTGCAGAGCTGCGGGTGATGGAGCTGACCCACTTTGGCACAGCACCGTGGTCCCCAGCCTCTCCTACTCCAGCTGCTTCCTGGCTGGGCCACATTCATCTCATGCCCGCATGGCCCGTGACTTTCCTTGCCACCTCATAGGCAGCACCTTGCCAACGGGACTGCACACTTGCCACTGGGCCTGCTCCCCAGGGAAATGGGGTGGGGGATCCTCCACAGCTCCCCAGGCTGCAGAAGGGTGCCCACCCCTCCATCCTCCTGAGGTGTTTGGGCCAAGGTGGGTAACTGTGCTCTTAAGTTCTGTCCTACCTAAGAGTCACTGATGACGTGGGGACACGGGTGGTGAACGAGAGGATGAGTTTTGAGCCCCCATGCTGAGCTACGTCTTGAGAAGGGGGAAACTAAGGGGGAGGGGGAGGTCAAGTACCTGCTCAAGGTAACCTCAACATCTGGGGGGACCAGGGCCCTTACACCTGCCCTTGGGGGCTCCTGGTTTGTGGGGAACAGGGAGAGGAGTGGGGAGGCAGATTCCTACCAGGAGATTGCTAGAGAGTGTGTGGAACTCTCACTAAGGACAAATGCAAGTTCCATAGCGTGGCCTGCAAGGTCCTATGCATACTGACTCTCTGCTCCTTCTCCGACCTTTCCTCCTGCTTTTCTTCTCCTGGTTCACTCCAGTCCAGCTGCACCGGCTTTCTTGCTGATCCCAAACATGCTGAGCACACTTCCTCCTCAGGACCTCTGCACTGGCTGCCCCCACTGCCTAGAAGGCTCTTCTCCTAGATATCCATTTGACTTGTACCCTCACTTCCTTTGGGTCTCTGTTTAAAAGCCATCTTATTGGAGACCCTCTTCCTAGCCCCATCACTGTCACTCTCTATCCCCTTTCCCTGCTGGAAGAGGGTGGGACTGCCTACCGTAGGAGAAACTAAAGGGTGCCAGCCAGGAGGCCGGAGTCCTGGCTCTGACCTCCCTGATCACGGCTCCTGAGCTGATATGACTCCAGAAGAACGAGGCCATACATGGAGTGAGGAGCAGGCCAGCGCTAGGATAGTTCATTAACAATCTCTAACAGATATGGAGCTACTGTTTTGCCCATCACTGTGCCAAGTACTTCATATATAATATTGCATTTAATTCTCACAACCCTGGGGCTCGGGGCAGGGGGAGGGGGGCAAAATTCTGTATCCTCTTGTTACAGATGGGAAAACAGAAGCAAAGAAAGGTAAAGTAACTTTCCTAAGGTCACACAGCTAGGAAGGGGGCGGAGCTTGGATTTGAACCAGAGACACCTGGCGGCAGAGCCCATGCTCTTAGCCCCTAGGCTGTGCTGTGTCTCTAAATTAAGATCCACAGAATTTCAAGGAGCTTAGAGACTGGCTGGGATGGGCCTGGCATCCTGGAGCATTGGGGAGCCTAAGAGAGATGAGGGCTAATGACTGACTGACCGGCACATCCCTCTGCAGCACAGCTGAGCTTTCAAAGTGCTTTTACGTTCCTCACTTCACTTTGTCCATTAAAGTACTTTCCACACCCAGGGGACAGACCTTGCTCCTCAGCACCTGGGGAGCCAGTGACAGAGCTGCAGCAGGGGTTTGGGAGGGCAGGGGGGTATGGGAGAGGGGGTGCGAGTAAGTGTTGGCCCCCCTACTGCATGCAAAGCCCCCATAAGTCCTTGTAAGATCACTCTGAGGTGTGAATGATCATCAACCCCACTTCTGAGATGAGCAGACAGAGGCTCAGGAGTGCTTTAGCGTCTCTCACCTTTCTGTGAATTTTAGGCTGTGCGCTCAAGAGGATGAGGAGGGTCTGCCATGAGCAGCGGTGTCTGGGGCTGGGGAAGGGGAGCAGCAGACAGAGGAGGAGGATGGCAGAGAGGGTTACAGCTAAGCCCTTCCTCTCTGCTGGCCTTGCTCCTTCCTCGAGCATCCTGTGCTGTTCCCTGGCAGTCTTGCATGACTTGTCTTCACATCTGAGTGCTTTGCCCTCCTGAGACAAGAACGCAGCTGGTGAGCTCTGAGCTGGCGCTGTCTGGGGAGTGGGGTATGATAAGAGAGCAAGTGCCTGCCACCCTCTTGACCTTGGGTCTGCCCATACCCCAGATGGAAGAATGCCACACAAAGTGACTGAGAAGGAGAGCCAGGTAGACTCAGCTTTACAGCCCCCTGGAAGGACCAAGAGCCAAGATCACGGGTTCCAGGGAGCAGGGGGGCTGCAACCCTTTACCCCAAACCAGGGCCTGGCACCCCTACTTGGTAAGCCAATTCCTGACAAATCTCATCGCACAAGAAGGCAGTTATGGCATCTCCTCTTCTGCCTGAGCCTCCCAGAGCCCTACCTGCCTTACCCAACTCTCCCCTCTGCCCATCAGCCCATGTCCAGACCCTGCCTGGAGGTGGGGGAGCTCTGAGGCCTGCCCCTCCTCCCAGCTGGGTGCCATTGGCAGCGGGCAGGCGGTGGCATACGGGGCAGACTCTGGTTGCCATAGCAACCTGCCAAAGTCTTGGGTGGAGGCACATGGCCTACAGGGTGTGTGGGGGGAGGGGACTCATCTTTCTCTGTCCTGGCTCAGGCCTCTGGGCTGCACAGCCTGTGAACTTGAAGCTCTGCTGTTCGAGATATGGGAGTGGGGGGGTGTGTGTGCTGAGAAGGGAGAGAGGGAACATCCAAAAGATCTGCGAATAAGTCCCAGTGCTTCTGATCTAGCTGCCTCATCTCCTAAAGGGCTCCCCCTCAGAGCATCACTGCATGAGCATAAGCTATCAGCTCTAGAAAGCCCCTGTCAAAATGCAAAAAGATCACTCATTAGCCCACTTGTTCAGGCCCCAGAATAGGCATCAACAACCTGAATTCTAGGCTTAGTTCTTTCACTGGTAGGCTGTGTGACCTTGGACAAGCCCCTCTCCCTCTCTGGGCCTCAGTTTCTTCAACAGTAAATGGACAGGGCTGGTCTGGATGACCTGTGGCATGACTTCAAGCTCTGGAGCTCTGGATAGCTATGCTGGGGGAGGGAAGAAGGGGAGGCAGATGCCTGGAAGATGCTCACTTGGGAGTAGGCTCTGCGCTGTACGAAAGCTGACTCCCAGGCTTAGAGTCAATCCTGGCTCTTTCTGGGCAGGCCTGCTGGGCATAGGTCCTATGCCCTTCCCAAGACTGAGACTCTGGACAGTTCCTTTGGCCCAATGGAAGCACAGAGCAGCTGAAATGAGATGGAGGTGGGGAGGCATGAGGGGGTATTGTAGTCCTTTAAACCAATGAGATTGGGGGAGGAGGGGTTGCTCAGGGTCATCTGGCCTTTGATCTCTAAACTGTATTCCCCAGAGATGTTCAGCCCACACTCTGGCCAGCTTGGTCCATGAGCGGAAGCACCGTCTCTCTCTACCTGAGAAACAGCTATTTCCACCTCCTGAGAGAGGACTTCCTAGCAGCCTCCATGAGGCTGACTCTGGGCAGAGGGCTGCCCTGTCCAACCTCAGCTCCTGTCCCAGCATCTCCACAAACCCCTCCACTCTGGACACAGCTCCTTTCAAACACCCCCTGCTCCTTGGCTCTCAGGCCAGGCTGGAATGCCACTTTGCCAGTCTGGAGTCGGTACCAACATCCCCCCTCTCCTCAATCCTTCTAGAGCCTCATCCACCCTGCACAGCTGGCTGGGGAGAGCTCGAGCCCATAACTCCAGTTCAATCACTCTCCAGGCTGTCTCTGCAGGGGCCCTGGTTACAAGGAGCTGAAATTTGCCTAAAGCCCACCTGGCTGGTGTAATGGCACCCAGCGGGCAAATTCAGGCCAGCGGCTCAGAACGCTAGTCATGCATTTTGGGCTTGAACACAGCCCAGGGGGCAGGGCTGAGGACATGTGTACCTCATTACCCCAGCGATGTGGGAAGCAGTAATTAAACCGGGCTCCGGTTAGACAGAGAGGGACACACATCCCAGGATCTCCCGGTGACTTTTCAGCCTTGGCAAAAAACATCCAGCAAAGCATCCCTTTCGAGGAGATTCCCTCCCCTGCGAACGGACACAGAACTCTGGCACCCACAGCAGCCCACCACACCCATTCCCACCTCAGGGCAGGGGGGCACAGCTGGTTTTAATTTTTCCAGGACCCAGGGTTCTGAGTTTCCATGTGATCTCTGGAGAAGGCTCTGAGCTGGGCCTCAAGCAGTGCGGTCTGCCTCAGTAGAGCAACACACACTCTCCCAGGGCTCTTTGCCACCAGGTCAGAGTCAAGGAGCCAGATGGTAGGGTCAAAGGTCAGCTTGGGCCCCAGAAGAGTGTCTCCCACTAAGAGGCTGTGCTGGGATTCAGTCCCTAGTGGCCACCTTGGCAGCCCTGAGTGCTAACCACAGAGCCGTGGGCCCATGACATGCTGCCCAGGCAGTCTCTGAAACACCCAGGCCCCTCCAGCCCTGGGGTTTGGTGAGATTTTTAGCAAAGCAGATTTGGGAAAGGAGAACCAGGAGGAGGTCCCCAGCAGAGTGTCACACATGCACATAGCTTTGTGTGCACACACACACACTTAACACATATGTGTGAGTACATTTTTGTGCCAGGCCTAGGAAAACTGGTCAAGGATCTGTCTGGCCCCTCACTCACCTCCCTTAGCTCCTTGGCCACCTCCTTGAGCTCCCGCAGGATGCCCTCGAGCTGCCCGATGACCATCTTCATGCGCTGTCGAATCCGTTCCCGCTCGCCACCACTGCTGGGGTCGTCACTGGGCTGCCCGAGGTCCGGGGTGCCCCGAATGTTCATCCTTTACCACGTGGCCGCAGGCCTGCCCATACTCCCCCCAGCCGGGCACACACTGCGTCTGCCTCCACGGAGCCCCCCTCAGCCAGGCAGAGCTCCTCATCTTAACGGCCCCCCAGCCCACCCTGGCCCTGGGTGGCCCTCACCCAGTCCTTGCCCTCTGCCACCCCACCTCCTCTGCCTCTGGGTGAAGAACGGGACACCCAGAGGGAGACAGAGCCTGTCACAGGGGGTCAAGGTGAGGACACAAGAGGGCAGGGGGAGGGGCCTTGGGTCTCAGGAGTGGCCTCTAGGACTTGAAGTGCCTGTGGGTGTGCTGAGCTGATCTCTGGCTGAGCCTGAACACAGAGGCAGGGGGATGACTCTGCAGGGACTAAGGGTAAGAGATGCCCTTGGGTTGGGGGGAAGGCAGCCCTGATCCCCTCACAACTCCTAGGCAGTGGCAAAGGCAGAGATCTCTGGATGCAACTGACACCTGCAGAGGGATGGTGGCTGGGGTCTTCCAGAAGTGGAGGGGGCTCCAGATGTGGGCAGCTCTGGCAAGCTGAGCTGGATTGGAGGAGGGCAGCCCCCTGCAGAGAGAGCGAGCCTGGCGTCAGCCCTCCCAGGCTGCAGCACCAGCCGGCAATGCCGCTGCCTCGCTCCTTTCCCCAGCATGCACCCTTTCTCGCTGGGAATTTATTCTTTTTTCTTTGTGGGGAGGGGTGGTGGAGGCAGATGGTCTACAGCACAGCCCCTCCTCTAGAAGGAAAGGAGGGAGCCCCTGCTTTAGAGGCGGAAGTCCTCAGCCTGCGAGGGGGCACTCTGCCCCAGCTTCTCCCAACCCCCGTCCCTAGCCAAGCCTGGCCCTCCAGTTCACCAGAGGGCCTCTCCAGTCGTCTGTCCTCCCTCCTAGTGCCGCCAGGGCGCCCTCGGTCCCAGCGGACCCTCCCTTCCCCAGCCCCGCCTTCCCTCGGAACCCCCGATCCGCTCCCGGACTCACCGAGGGTGGGTGCACCGGCCTTCCTTCCGAGCAGCGTCGGGGGCCAAGCCCCAAGATGAGGTTGGGGGGCCCCCAAGGCTGTCTAGGGCGGGCTTCTCTCTCTGGACCCTTCGGCCCCTGGCCTCAGGGAGGTCCTCAGAGCCGCCACCGGAGACATCTGGGCGGTGGGAGGGGGCGGGGCCTCCGCGCTCCACGGAAGGGGGCAGGAAAAAGCTCCCCCGACCCCCGCCGGGCTTCGGGCGGGGAATGAGCGAGCGTCCGGGGGGCCCGGGGCTCCGAGGCCACAGGTGACCCGGGCGCAGGGAGACCGAGGCGACGCCGGACCGGTCCCAGCGCGTGAACCAAAGTCGGAGGGATCGGAGGGCGCCGGGATGCCCTCGGCCCGCGCCCGGCCGTCCCCGGGCTCGGCGCCGTCCGGAACTCGCTCTGTCCAGTCCAGATCGGCCGGCTGCGGGCTCCGCCGGGTCTGCCCGCCCGGAGTGAGCTGGCCTCGCCGGGCGCCCGGGACCTGCTCAGCCCGGACCCCGAACGTCCGCGCTCTGGCACCCGCCGCGTCCGGAGCGGCCGCGAGGATCCGCTCCGCCCTGCCCCGCGGGCCGCCGGGGCGAGGACGCCGCCGCCGCTCAGTCCACGGCCGGAGAGGTCCGGGATCCCCGGGCCCCCGGGAGGGGCGGTGTCGGCCGCGGGGCCGGGTCCCCGGCGGCCCGGCCGGCGGAGGCGAGGAGGCGAGAAGAGCGAGGGAGGAGGCGCGCCGCGGGCGGCGAGGGGAGGGGCGCGGCGGGCCGGGCGCACTGGGCTCGCGGCCTCCGCTCGGCGCGCGCTCCCTCGCGGCCCGCGGCCTCGCCGGCCC